>NW_027252800.1:0-15000 GCF_044704955.1 Pristiophorus japonicus
AGTGTCTCAGTGTCTCTGTGTCTCAGTGTCTCAGTGTCCCAGTGCCCCAGTGCCCCAGTGTCTCAGTGTCTCAGTGTCTCTGTGTCTCAGTGTCTCAGTGTCCCAGTGCCCCAGTGCCTCAGTGTCTCTGTGTCTCAGTGTCTCAGTGTCTCAGTGTCTCTGTGTCTCTGTGTCTCAGTGCCTCAGTGTCTCTGTGTCTCAGTGTCTCAGTGTCTCTGTGTCTCAGTGTCCCAGTGTCTCTGTGTCTCAGTGTCTCAGTGTCTCAGTGTCTCAGTGTCTCAGTGTCTCTGTGTCTCAGTGTCTCAGTGTCTCAGTGTCTCAGTGTCTCAGTGTCTCAGTGTCTCAGTGTCTCAGTGTCTCTGTGTCTCAGTGTCTCAGTGTCTCAGTGCCTCAGTGTCTCTGTGTCTCAGTGTCTCAGTGCCTCAGTGTCTCTGTGTCTCAGTGTCTCAGTGTCCCAGTATCCCAGTGCCCCAGTGTCTCTGTGTCTCAGTGTCTCAGTGTCTCAGTGTCTCTGTGTCTCAGTGTCTCTGTGTCTCAGTGTCTCAGTGTCCCAGTGCCCCAGTGCCTCTGTGTCTCTGTGTCTCAGTGTCTCAGTGTCTCAGTGTCTCTGTGTCTCAGTGCCTCAGTGTCTCTGTGTCTCAGTGTCTCAGTGTCTCTGTGTCTCAGTGTCTCAGTGTCTCAGTGTCCCAGTGCCCCAGTGCCCCAGTGCCTCAGTGTCTCTGTGTCTCAGTGTCTCAGTGTCTCTGTGTCTCAGTGTCTCTGTGTCTCAGTGTCTCAGTGTCTCAGTGTCTCTGTGTCTCAGTGTCTCTGTGTCTCAGTGTCTCAGTGTCCCAGTGCCCCAGTGCCTCAGTGTCTCTGTGTCTCAGTGTCTCAGTGTCTCAGTGTCTCTGTGTCTCAGTGCCTCAGTGTCTCTGTGTCTCAGTGTCTCAGTGTCTCTGTGTCTCAGTGTCTCAGTGTCCCAGTGCCCCAGTGCCCCAGTGCCTCAGTGTCTCTGTGTCTCTGTGTCTCAGTGTCTCAGTGTCTCTGTGTCTCAGTGTCTCAGTGTCTCAGTGTCTCAGTGTCTCAGTGTCTCTGTGTCTCTGTGTCTCTGTGTATCTGTGTCTCTGTGTCTCAGTGTCTCAGTGTCTCAGTGTCTCTGTGTCTCAGTGTCTCAGTGTCTCTGTGTCTCAGTGCCTCAGTGTCTCTGTGTCTCAGTGTCTCAGTGTCTCAGTGTCTCTGTGTCTCAGTGTCTCAGTGTCTCAGTGTCTCAGTGTCTCTGTGTCTCAGTGTCTCAGTGTCTCAGTGTCTCAGTGTCTCTGTGTCTCTGTGTCTCTGTGTCTCTGTGTCTCTGTGTATCTGTGTCTCTGTGTCTCAGTGTCTCAGTGTCTCAGTGTCTCTGTGTCTCAGTGTCTCTGTGTCTCTGTGTCTCAGTGCCTCAGTGTCTCTGTGTCTCAGTGTCTCAGTGTCTCAGTGTCTCTGTGTCTCAGTGTCTCAGTGTCTCAGTGTCCCAGTGCCCCAGTGCCTCAGTGTCTCTGTGTCTCAGTGTCTCAGTGTCTCAGTGTCTCTGTGTCTCTGTGTCTCAGTGCCTCAGTGTCTCTGTGTCTCAGTGTCTCAGTGTCTCTGTGTCTCAGTGTCCCAGTGTCTCTGTGTCTCAGTGTCTCAGTGTCTCAGTGTCTCAGTGTCTCAGTGTCTCTGTGTCTCTGTGTCTCAGTGTCTCAGTGTCTCAGTGTCTCAGTGTCTCAGTGTCTCAGTGTCTCTGTGTCTCAGTGTCTCTGTGTCTCAGTGTCTCAGTGTCTCAGTGTCTCTGTGTCTCAGTGTCTCAGTGTCTCAGTGTCTCAGTGTCTCTGTGTCTCTGTGTCTCAGTGTCTCAGTGTCTCAGTGTCTCTGTGTCTCAGTGTCTCAGTGTCTCTGTGTCTCAGTGCCTCAGTGTCTCTGTGTCTCAGTGTCTCAGTGTCTCAGTGTCTCTGTGTCTCAGTGTCTCAGTGTCCCAGTGCCCCAGTGCCCCAGTGCCCCAGTGTCTCAGTGTCTCTGTGTCTCAGTGTCTCAGTGTCTCTGTGTCTCAGTGTCTCAGTGTCTCTGTGTCTCAGTGTCTCAGTGTCTCAGTGTCTCAGTGTCTCTGTGTCTCTGTGTCTCTGTGTCTCTGTGTCTCAGTGTCTCAGTGTCTCTGTGTATCTGTGTCTCTGTGTCTCAGTGTCTCAGTGTCTCAGTGTCTCTGTGTCTCAGTGTCTCAGTGCCTCTGTGTCTCAGTGCCTCAGTGTCTCTGTGTCTCAGTGTCTCAGTGTCTCAGTGTCTCTGTGTCTCAGTGTCTCAGTGTCCCAGTGTCCCAGTGCCCCAGTGTCTCTGTGTCTCAGTGTCTCTGTGTCTCAGTGTCTCAGTGTCTCTGTGTCTCAGTGTCTCAGTCTCTCTGTGTCTCAGTGTCTCAGTGTCCCAGTGTCCCAGTGCCCCAGTGTCTCTGTGTCTCAGTGTCTCTGTGTCTCAGTGTCTCAGTGTCTCTGTGTCTCAGTGTCTCAGTGTCTCAGTCTCTCTGTGTCTCAGTGTCTCAGTGTCTCAGTGTCTCAGTGTCTCAGTGTCTCTGTGTCTCAGTGTCTCAGTGTCTCTGTGTCTCAGTGTCTCAGTGTCTCTGTGTCTCAGTGTCTCAGTGTCTCAGTGTCTCAGTGTCTCAGTGTCTCTGTGTCTCAGTGTCTCAGTGTCCCAGTGCCCCAGTGCCCCAGTGCCTCAGTGTCTCTGTGTCTCTGTGTCTCAGTGTCTCAGTGTCTCTGTGTCTCAGTGTCTCAGTGTCTCAGTGTCTCTGTGTCTCAGTGTCTCAGTGTCTCAGTGTCTCAGTGTCTCAGTGTCTCTGTGTCTCTGTGTCTCTGTGTCTCAGTGTCTCAGTGTCTCAGTGTCTCTGTGTCTCAGTGTCTCAGTGTCTCAGTGTCTCTGTGTCTCAGTGTCTCAGTGTCCCAGTGTCCCAGTGCCCCAGTGTCTCTGTGTCTCAGTGTCTCTGTGTCTCAGTGTCTCAGTGTCTCTGTGTCTCAGTGTCTCAGTGTCTCAGTCTCTCTGTGTCTCAGTGTCTCAGTGTCCCAGTGTCCCAGTGCCCCAGTGTCTCTGTGTCTCAGTGTCTCTGTGTCTCAGTGTCTCAGTGTCTCTGTGTCTCAGTGTCTCAGTGTCTCAGTCTCTCTGTGTCTCAGTGTCTCAGTGTCTCAGTGTCTCAGTGTCTCTGTGTCTCAGTGTCTCAGTGTCTCTGTGTCTCAGTGTCTCAGTGTCTCAGTGTCTCTGTGTCTCAGTGTCTCAGTGTCTCAGTGTCTCAGTGTCTCAGTGTCTCTGTGTCTCTGTGTCTCTGTGTCTCTGTGTCTCAGTGTCTCAGTGTCTCTGTGTATCTGTGTCTCTGTGTCTCAGTGTCTCAGTGTCTCAGTGTCTCTGTGTCTCAGTGTCTCAGTGCCTCTGTGTCTCAGTGTCTCAGTGTCTCTGTGTCTCAGTGTCTCAGTGTCCCAGTGTCCCAGTGCCCCAGTGTCTCTGTGTCTCAGTGTCTCTGTGTCTCAGTGTCTCTGTGTCTCAGTGTCTCAGTGTCTCAGTGTCTCAGTGTCTCAGTGTCTCTGTGTCTCTGTGTCTCTGTGTCTCTGTGTCTCTGTGTATCTGTGTCTCTGTGTCTCAGTGTCTCAGTGTCTCAGTGTCTCTGTGTCTCAGTGTCTCAGTGCCTCTGTGTCTCAGTGCCTCAGTGTCTCTGTGTCTCAGTGTCTCAGTGTCTCAGTGTCTCTGTGTCTCAGTGTCTCAGTGTCTCAGTGTCCCAGTGTCCCAGTGCCCCAGTGTCTCTGTGTCTCAGTATCTCAGTGTCTCTGTGTCTCAGTGTCTCAGTGTCTCAGTGTCTCAGTGTCTCAGTGTCTCTGTGTCTCTGTGTCTCTGTGTCTCTGTGTCTCTGTGTATCTGTGTCTCTGTGTCTCAGTGTCTCAGTGTCTCAGTGTCTCTGTGTCTCAGTGTCTCAGTGCCTCTGTGTCTCAGTGCCTCAGTGTCTCTGTGTCTCAGTGTCTCAGTGTCTCAGTGTCTCTGTGTCTCAGTGTCTCAGTGTCTCAGTGTCCCAGTGCCCCAGTGTCTCTGTGTCTCAGTATCTCAGTGTCTCTGTGTCTCAGTGTCTCAGTGTCTCAGTGTCTCAGTGTCTCAGTGTCCCAGTGCCCCAGTGCCTCAGTGTCTCTGTGTCTCAGTGTCTCAGTGTCTCAGTGTCTCTGTGTCTCAGTGTCTCAGTGTCTCAGTGTCTCAGTGTCTCAGTGTCTCAGTGTCCCAGTGCCCCAGTGCCTCAGTGTCTCTGTGTCTCAGTGTCTCAGTGTCTCAGTGTCTCTGTGTCTCAGTGTCTCAGTGTCTCAGTGTCTCAGTGTCTCAGTGTCCCAGTGTCTCTGTGTCTCTGTGTATCTGTGTCTCTGTGTCTCAGTGTCTCAGTGTCCCAGTGCCTCAGTGTCTCTGTGTCTCAGTGTCTCAGTGTCTCTGTGTCTCAGTGTCTCAGTGTCTCAGTGTCCCAGTGTCCCAGTGTCCCAGTGCCCCAGTGTCTCTGTGTCTCAGTGTCTCTGTGTCTCAGTGTCTCAGTGTCTCAGAGTCTCTGTGTCTCAGTGTCTCAGTGTCCCAGTGCCCCAGTGCCTCAGTGTCTCTGTGTCTCAGTGTCTCTGTGTCTCTGTGTCTCAGTGCCTCAGTGTCTCTGTGTCTCAGTGTCTCAGTGTCTCTGTGTCGCAGTGTCTCAGTGTCTCAGTGTCCCAGTGCCCCAGTGCCCCAGTGTCTCTGTGTCTCAGTGTCTCAGTGTCTCAGTGTCTCTGTGTCTCAGTGTCTCAGTGTCTCAGTGTCTCTGTGTCTCAGTGTCTCAGTGTCTCTGTGTCTCAGTGTCTCAGTGTCTCTGTGTCTCTGTGTCTCAGTGTCTCAGTGTCTCAGTGTCTCTGTGTCTCTGTGTCTCTGTGTCTCAGTGTCTCAGTGTCTCAGTGTCTCTGTGTCTCAGTGTCTCTGTGTCTCTGTGTCTCTGTGTCTCAGTGTCTCAGTGTCTCTGTGTCTCAGTGTCTCAGTGTCTCAGTGTCTCTGTGTCTCTGTGTCTCTGTGTCTCTGTGTCTCAGTGTCTCAGTGTCTCTGTGTCTCAGTGTCTCAGTGTCTCAGTGTCTCAGTGTCCCAGTGCCCCAGTGCCCCAGTGTCCCATTGCCTCAGTGTCTCTGTGTCTCAGTGTCTCAGTGTCTCTGTGTCTCAGTGTCCCAGTGCCCCAGTGTCTCTGTGTCCCAGTGTCTCAGTGTCTCAGTGTCTCTGTGTCTCAGTGTCTCAGTGTCCCAGTGCCCCAGTGTCTCAGTGTCTCAGTGTCCCAGTGTCTCAGTGTCTCAGTGTCTCAGTGTCTCTGTGTCTCAGTGTCTCAGTGTCTCAGTGTCCCAGTGTCCCAGTGCCCCAGTGTCCCAGTGTCTCTGTGTCTCAGTGTCTCAGTGTCCCAGTGTCCCAGTGCCCCAGTGCCTCAGTGTCTCTGTGTCTCAGTGTCTCAGTGCCTCAGTGTCCCAGTGCCCCAGTGTCCCAGTGCCTCAGTGTCTCTGTGTCTCAGTGTCTCAGTGTCTCTGTGTCTCTGTGTCTCAGTGTCTCAGTGTCTCTGTGTCTCAGTGTCTCAGTGCCTCAGTGTCCCAGTGCCCCAGTGTCCCAGTGCCTCAGTGTCTCTGTGTCTCAGTGTCTCAGTGTCTCTGTGTCTCAGTGTCCCAGTGCCCCAGTGTCTCTGTGTCTCAGTGTCTCAGTGTCTCAGTGTCTCTGTGTCTCAGTGTCTCAGTGTCCCAGTGCCCCAGTGTCTCAGTGTCTCAGTGTCTCAGTGTCCCAGTGTCTCAGTGTCTCAGTGTCTCAGTGTCTCTGTGTCTCAGTGTCTCAGTGTCTCAGTGTCCCAGTGTCCCAGTGCCCCAGTGTCCCAGTGTCTCTGTGTCTCAGTGTCTCAGTGTCCCAGTGTCCCAGTGCCCCAGTGCCTCAGTGTCTCTGTGTCTCAGTGTCTCAGTGCCTCAGTGTCCCAGTGCCCCAGTGTCCCAGTGCCTCAGTGTCTCTGTGTCTCAGTGTCTCAGTGTCTCTGTGTCTCAGTGTCTCAGTGTCTCTGTGTCTCAGTGTCTCAGTGCCTCAGTGTCCCAGTGCCCCAGTGTCCCAGTGCCTCAGTGTCTCTGTGTCTCAGTGTCTCAGTGTCTCTGTGTCTCAGTGTCCCAGTGCCCCAGTGTCTCTGTGTCTCAGTGTCTCAGTGTCTCAGTGTCTCTGTGTCTCAGTGTCTCTGTGTCTCAGTGTCTCAGTGTCTCTGTGTCTCAGTGTCTCAGTGCCTCAGTGTCCCAGTGCCCCAGTGTCCCAGTGCCTCAGTGTCTCTGTGTCTCAGTGTCTCAGTGTCTCTGTGTCTCAGTGTCCCAGTGCCCCAGTGTCTCTGTGTCTCAGTGTCTCAGTGTCTCAGTGTCTCTGTGTCTCAGTGTCTCAGTGTCCCAGTGCCCCAGTGTCTCAGTGTCTCAGTGTCTCAGTGTCCCAGTGTCTCAGTGTCTCAGTGTCTCAGTGTCTCTGTGTCTCAGTGTCTCAGTGTCTCAGTGTCCCAGTGTCCCAGTGCCCCAGTGTCCCAGTGTCTCTGTGTCTCAGTGTCTCAGTGTCCCAGTGTCCCAGTGCCCCAGTGCCTCAGTGTCTCTGTGTCTCAGTGTCTCAGTGCCTCAGTGTCCCAGTGCCCCAGTGTCCCAGTGCCTCAGTGTCTCTGTGTCTCAGTGTCTCAGTGTCTCTGTGTCTCAGTGTCTCAGTGTCTCTGTGTCTCAGTGTCTCAGTGCCTCAGTGTCCCAGTGCCCCAGTGTCCCAGTGCCTCAGTGTCTCTGTGTCTCAGTGTCTCAGTGTCTCTGTGTCTCAGTGTCCCAGTGCCCCAGTGTCTCTGTGTCTCAGTGTCTCAGTGTCTCAGTGTCTCTGTGTCTCAGTGTCTCAGTGTCCCAGTGCCCCAGTGTCTCAGTGTCTCAGTGTCTCAGTGTCCCAGTGTCTCAGTGTCTCTGTGTCTCAGTGTCTCAGTGTCTCTGTGTCTCAGTGTCTCAGTGTCTCAGTGTCTCTGTGTCTCAGTGTCTCAGTGTCTCTGTGTCTCAGTGTCTCTGTGTCTCAGTGCCTCAGTGTCTCTGTGTCTCAGTGTCTCAGTGTCTCAGTGTCTCTGTGTCTCTGTGTCTCAGTGTCTCAGTGTCCCAGTGCCCCAGTGCCTCAGTGTCCCAGTGTCTCTGTGTCTCAGTGTCTCAGTGCCCCAGTGTCTCAGTGTCTCAGTGTCTCAGTGTCTCAGTGTCTCTGTGTCTCTGTGTCTCAGTATCTCTGTGTCTCTGTGTCTCAGTGTCTCAGTGTCCCAGTGTCTCTGTGTCTCAGTGTCTCAGTGTCTCAGTGTCTCTGTGTCTCAGTGTCCCAGTGCCCCAGTGCCTCAGTGTCTCTGTGTCTCAGTGTCTCAGTGTCCCAGTGTCTCAGTGTCTCAGTGTCTCTGTGTCTCAGTGTCTCAGTGTCTCAGTGTCCCAGTGCCCCAGTGCCTCAGTGTCTCTGTGTCTCTGTGTCTCAGTGTCTCAGTGTCTCAGTGTCTCTGTGTCTCAGTGTATCAGTGTCTCAGTGTCTCAGTGTCTCAGTGTCTCTGTGTCTCAGTGTCTCAGTGTCTCAGTGTCTCAGTGTCCCAGTGCCCCAGTGTCTCTGTGTCTCAGTGTCTCAGTGTCTCTGTGTCTCAGTGTCTCAGTGTCTCTGTGTCTCATTGTTTCAGTGTCTCAGTGTCTCAGTGTCCCAGTGCCCCAGTGCCCCAGTGCCTCAGTGTATCTGTGTCTCAGTGCCTCAGTGCCTCTGTGTCTCAGTGTCTCAGTGCCCCAGTGCCTCAGTGTCTCTGTGTGTCAGTGTCTCAGTGTCTCAGTGCCTCTGTGTCTCAGTGTCTCAGTGTCTCAGTGTCTCTGTGTCTCTGTGTCTCAGTGTCTCAGTGTCCCAGTGCCCCAGTGCCTCAGTGTCTCTGTGTCTCAGTGTCTCTGTGTCTCTGTGTCTCTGTGTCTCTGTGTCTCAGTGTCTCAGTGTCCCAGTGCCCCAGTGCCTCAGTGTCTCTGTGTCTCAGTGTCTCAGTGTCTCAGTGTCTCTGTGCCTCTGTGTCTCAGTGTCTCAGTGTCTCAGTGTCCCAGTGTCTCTGTGTCTCAGTGTCTCTGTGTCTCTGTGTCTCTGTGTCTCTGTGTCTCAGTGTCTCAGTGTCCCAGTGCCCCAGTGTGTCAGTGTCTCTGTGTCTCAGTGTCTCAGTGTCTCAGTGTCTCTGTGCCTCTGTGTCTCAGTGTCTCAGTGTCTCAGTGTCCCAGTGTCTCTGTGTCTCAGTGTCTCAGTGTCTCAGTGTCTCTGTGTCTCAGTGTCTCAGTGCCCCAGTGCCTCAGTGTCTCTGTGTCTCAGTGTCTCAGTGTCCCAGTGTCTCTGTGTCTCAGTGTCTCAGTGTCTCAGTGTCACAGTGTCTCAGTGTCTCTGTGTCTCAGTGTCTCTGTGTCTCTGTGTCTCAGTGTCTCAGTGCCCCAGTGCCCCAGTGCCTCAGTGTCTCGGTGTCCCAGTGTCTCAATGTCTCAGTGTCTCAGTGTCTCAGTGTCTCAGTGTCCCAGTGCCCCAGTGCCTCAGTGTCTCTGTGTCTCAGTGTCTCAGTGTCCCAGTGTCTCTGTGTCTCAGTGTCTCAGTGTCTCATTGTCACAGTGTCTCAGTGTCTCAGTGTCCCAGTGCCCCAGTGGCCTAGTGTCTCTGTGTCCCAGTGCCCCAGTGTCCCAGTGCCTCAGTGTCTCTGTGTCTCAGTGTCTCAGTCTCTCAGTGTCTCTGTGTCTCAGTGTCTCAGTGTCCCAGTGCCCCAGTGTCTCTGTGTCTCAGTGTCTCAGTGTCTCTGTGTCTCAGTGTCTCAGTGTCTCTGTGTCTCAGTGTCTCTGTGTCTCAGTGTTTCAGTGTCTCTGTGTCTCTGTGTCTCAGTGCCTCAGTGTCTCTGTGACTCAGTGTCTCAGTGTCTCAGTGTCTCAGTGTCTCTGTGTCTCAGTGTCTCAGTGTCCCAGTGTCCCAGTGCCCCAGTGCCTCAGTGTCTCTGTGTCTCAGTGTCTCAGTGTCTCTGTGTCTCTGTGTCTCAGTGCCTCAGTGTCTCTGTGTCTCAGTGTCTCAGTGTCTCAGTGTCTCTGTGTCTCAGTGTCCCAGTGCCCCAGTGTCTCAGTGTCTCAGTGTCCCAGTGTCTCAGTGTCTCAGTGTCTCTGTGTCTCAGTGTCTCAGTGTCTCAGTGTCTCAGTGTCCCAGTGCCCCAGTGTCTCTGTGTCTCAGTGTCTCAGTGTCTCTGTGTCTCAGTGCCCCAGTGTCTCAGTGTCTCAGTGTCCCAGTGTCTCAGTGTCTCAGTGTCTCTGTGTCTCAGTGTCTCAGTGTCTCAGTGTCTCAGTGTCCCAGTGCCCCAGTGTCTCTGTGTCTCAGTGTCTCAGTGTCTCTGTGTCTCAGTGTCTCTGTGTCTCAGTGTCTCAGTGTCTCTGTGTCTCTGTGTCTCTGTGTCTCAGTGCCTCAGTGTCTCTGTGTCTCAGTGTCTCAGTGTCTCTGTGTCTCAGTGTCTCAGTGTCCCAGTGCCCCAGTGTCTCAGTGTCTCAGTGTCCCAGTGTCTCAGTGTCTCAGTGTCTCTGTGTCTCAGTGTCTCAGTGTCTCAGTGTCCCAGTGCCCCAGTGTCTCTGTGTCTCAGTTTCTCAGTGTCTCTGTGTCTCAGTGTCTCAGTGTCACTGTGTCTCAGTGTCTCAGTGTCTCTGTGTCTCAGTGTCTCAGTGCCCCAGTGCCTCAGTGTCTCAGTGCCCCAGTGTCTCTGTGTCTCAGTGTCTCTGTGTCTCAGTGTCTCAGTGTCTCTGTGTCTCAGTGTCTCAGTGTCTCTGTGTCTCAGTGTCTCATTGCCCCAGTGCCTCAGTGTCTCAGTGCCCCAGTGTCTCAGTGTCTCAGTGTCTCAGTGTCTCTGTGTCTCAGTGTCTCAGTGTCTCTGTGTCTCAGTGTCTCAGTGTCTCTGTGTCTCAGTGTCTCATTGCCCCAGTGCCTCAGTGTCTCAGTGCCCCAGTGTCTCAGTGTCTCAGTGTCTCAGTGTCTCAGTGTCTCAATGTCCCAGTGTCCCAGTGCCCCAGTGCCTCAGTGTCTCTGTGTCTCAGTGTCTCAGTGTCCCAGTGTCTCTGTGTCTCAGTGTCTCAGTGTCTCAGTGTCACAGTGTCTCTGTGTCTCTGTGTCTCAGTGTCTCAGTGTCCCAGTGCCCCAGTGTCTCAGTGTCTCTGTGTCTCAGTGTCTCAGTGCCCCAGTGCCTCAGTGTCTCAGTGCCCCAGTGTCTCTGTGTCCCAGTGTCCCAGTGCCCCAGTGTCTCAGTGTCTCAGTGTCTCAGTGTCTCTGTGTCTCAGTGTCTCAGTGTCCCAGTGCCCCAGTGTCTCTGTGTCTCAGTGTCTCAGTGTCTCAGTGTCCCAGTGCCCCAGTGCCCCAGTGCCTCAGTGTCTCAGTGTCTCTGTGTCTCAGTGTCCCAGTGTCTCAGTGTCTCAGTGTCCCAGTGTCTCTGTGTCTCAGTGTCTCAGTGTCTCAGTGTCACAGTGTCTCAGTGTCTCTGTGTCTCTGTGTCTCAGTGTCTCAGTGTCCCAGTGCCCCAGTGTCTCAGTGTCTCTGTGTCTCAGTGTCTCAGTGCCCCAGTGCCTCAGTGTCTCAGTGCCCCAGTGTCTCTGTGTCCCAGTGTCCCAGTGCCCCAGTGTCTCAGTGTCTCAGTGTCTCAGTGTCTCTGTGTCTCAGTGTCTCAGTGTCTCAGTGTCCCAGTGCCCCAGTGTCTCTGTGTCTCAGTGTCTCAGTGTCTCAGTGTCCCAGTGCCCCAGTGCCCCAGTGCCTCAGTGTCTCAGTGTCTCTGTGTCTCAGTGTCCCAGTGTCCCAGTGCCCCAGTGCCTCAGTGTCTCTGTGTCTCAGTGTCTCAGTGTCTCAGTGTCTCTGTGTCTCAGTGCCTCAGTGCCTCTGTGTCTCAGTGTCTCAGTGTCTCAGTGTCTCTGTGTCTCAGTGTCTCAGTGTCTCTGTGTCTCAGTGTCTCAATGTCCCAGTGTCCCAGTGCCCCAGTGCCTCAGTGTCTCTGTGTCTCAGTGTCTCAGTGTCTCAGTGTCTCAGTGTCTCTGTGCCTCAGTGTCTCAGTGTCTCTGTGTCTCAGTGTCTCAGTGTCCTAGTGCCCCAGTGTCTCAGTGTCTCAGTGTCTCAGTGTCTCAGTGTCCCAGTGCCCCAGTGCCTCAGTGTCTCTGTGTCTCAGTGTCTCAGTGTCTCTGTGCCTCAGTGTCTCAGTGTCTCAGTGTCTCAGTGTCCCAGTGCCCCAGTGCCTCAGTGTCTCTGTGTCTCAGTGTCTCAGTGTCCCAGTGTCTCTGTGTCTCAGTGTCTCTCTCAGTGTCACAGTGTCTCAGTGTCTCTGTGTCTCTGTGTCTCAGTGTCTCAGTGTCCCAGTGCCTCAGTGTCTCTGTGTCTCAGTGCCTCAGTGTCTCTGTGTCTCAGTGTCTCAGTGTCTCAGTGTCTCTGTGTCTCAGTGTCTCAGTGTCCCAGTGCCCCAGTGTCTCAGTGCCTCAGTGTCCCAGTGTCTCAGTGTCTCAGTGTCTCTGTGTCTCAGTGTCTCAGTGTCTCAGTGTCCCAGTGCCCCAGTGTCTCTGTGTCTCAGTGTCTCTGTGTCTCTGTGTCCCAGTGCCCCAGTGCCCCAGTGCCTCAGTGTCTCACTGTCTCAGTGTCTCAGTGTCTCTGTGTCTCAGTGCCTCAGTGTCTCTGTGTCTCAGTGTCTCAGTGTCTCTGTGTCTCAGTGTCTCAGTGTCTCAGTGTCCCAGTGCCCCAGTGCCTCAGTGTCTCTGTGTCTCTGTGTCTCAGTGTCTCAGTGTCTCAGTGTCTCTGTGTCTCAGTGCCTCAGTGTCTCTGTGTCTCAGTGTCTCTGTGTCTCAGTGTCTCAGTGTCTCAGTATCTCTGTGTCTCAGTGTCTCTGTGTCTCGGTGTCTCGGTGTCTCGGTGTCCCAGTGCCCCAGTGCCCCAGTGCCTCAGTGTCTCTGTGTCTCAGTGTCTCTGTGTCTCAGTGCCGCATTGTCTCTGTGTCTCTGTGTCTCAGTGTCTCAGTGTCTCTGTGTCTCTGTGTCTCAGTGTCCCAGTGCCCCAGTGCCTCAGTGTCTCTGTGTCTCAGTGTCTCAGTGTCTCAGTGTCCCAGTGCCCCAGTGTCTCTGTGTCTCAATGTCTCAGTGTCCCTGTGTCTCTGTGTCTCAGTGTCTCAGTGTCCCAGTGCCCCAGTGCCCCAGTGCCTCAGTGTCTCTGTGTCTCAATGTCTCAGTGTCCCTGTGTCTCTGTGTCTCTGTGTCTCAGTGTCCCAGTGTCCCAGTGTCTCAGTGTCTCAGTGTCTCTGTGCCCCAGTGCCTCAGTGTCTCAGTGTCTCTGTGCCCCAGTGCCTCAGTGTCCCAGTGTCTCTGTGTCTCAGTGTCTCAGTGTCTCTGTGTCTCAGTGTCTCAGTGTCTCTGTGTCTCAGTGTCTCAGTGTCTCTGTGTCTCAGTGTCTCTGTGTCTCTGTGTCTCAGTGTCTCAGTGTCTCGGTGTCCCAGTGCCCCAGTGCCCCAGTGCCTCAGTGTCTCTGTGCCTCAGTGTCTCAGTGTCTCTGTGTCTCTGTGTCTCAGTGTCCCAGTGCCCCAGTGCCTCAGTGTCTCTGTGTCTCAGTGTCTCAGTGTCTCTGTGTCTCGGAGGGACAGTACTGAGGGAGTGCCGCACTGTCGGAGGGACAGTACTGAGGGAGTGCCGCACTGTCGGAGGGGCAGTACTGAGGGAGTGCCGCACTGTCGGAGGGACAGTACTGAGGGAGTGCCGCACTGTCGGAGGGACAGTACTGAGGGAGTGCCGCACTGTCGGAGGGACAGTACTGAGGGAGTGCCGCACTGTCGGAGGGACAGTACTGAGGGAGTGCCGCACTGTCGGAGGGACAGTACTGAGGGAGCGTCGCACTGTCGGAGGGGCAGTACTGAGGGAGCGCCGCACTGTCGGAGGGACGGTACTGAGGGAGTGCCGCACTGTCGGAGGGACAGTACTGAGGGAGTGCCGCACTGTCGGAGGGACAGTACTGAGGGAGTGCCGCACTGTCGGAGGGACAGTACTGAGGGAGTGCCGCACTGTCGGAGGGACAGTACTGAGGGAGTGCCGCACTGTCGGAGGGACAGTACTGAGGGAGTGCCGCACTGTCGGAGGGACAGTACTGAGGGAGTGCCGCACTGTCGGAGGGACAGTACTGAGGGAGTGCCGCACTGTGGGAGGGACAGTACTGAGGGAGTGCCGCACTGTCGGAGGGACAGTACTGAGGGAGTGCCGCACTGTCGGAGGGACAGTACTGAGGGAGTGCCGCACTGTCGGAGGGACAGTACTGAGGGAGTGCCGCACTGTCGGAGGGTCAGTACTGAGGGAGTGCCGCACTGTCGGAGGGTCAGTACTGAGGGAGTGCCGCACTGTCGGAGGGTCAGTACTGAGGGAGTGCCGCACTGTCGGAGGGTCAGTACTGAGGGAGTGCCGCACTGTCGGAGGGACAGTACTGAGGGAGTGCCGCACTGTCGGAGGGACAGTACTGAGGGAGTGCCGCACTGTCGGAGGGACAGTACTGAGGGAGTGCCGCACTGTCGGAGGGACAGTACTGAGGGAGTGCCGCACTGTCGGAGGGACAGTACTGAGGGAGCGCCGCACTGTCGGAGGGACAGTACTGAGGGAGTGCCGCACTGTCGGAGGGACAGTACTGAGGGAGTGCCGCACTGTCGGAGGGGCAGTACTGAGGGAGTGCCGCACTGTCGGAGGGACAGTACTGAGGGAGTGCCGCACTGTCGGAGGGGCAGTACTGAGGGAGTGCCGCACTGTCGGAGGGACAGTACTGAGGGAGTGCCGCACTGTCGGAGGGACAGTACTGAGGGAGTGCCGCACTGTCGGAGGGACAGTACTGAGGGAGTGCCGCACTGTCGGAGGGACAGTACTGAGGGAGTGCCGCACTGTCGGAGGGGCAGTACTGAGGGAGTGCCACACTGTCGGAGGGGCAGTACTGAGGGAGTGCCGCACTGTCGGAGGGACAGTACTGAGGGAGTGCCGCACTGTCGGAGGGACAGTACTGAGGGAGTGCCGCACTGTCGGAGGGGCAGTACTGAGGGAGTGCCGCACTGTCGGAGGGACAGTACTGAGGGAGTGCCGCACTGTCGGAGGGGCAGTACTGAGGGAGGGCCGCACTGTCGGAGGGACAGTACTGAGGGAGTGCCGCACTGTCGGAGGGACAGTACTGAGGGAGTGCCGCACTGTCGGAGGGACAGTACTGAGGGAGTGCCGCACTGTCGGAGGGGCAGTACTGAGGGAGTGCCGCACTGTCGGAGGGACAGTACTGAGGGAGTGCCGCACTGTCGGAGGGACAGTACTGAGGGAGTGCCGCACTGTCGGAGGGGCAGTACTGAGGGAGTGCCGCACTGTCGGAGGGACAGTACTGAGGGAGTGCCGCACTGTCGGAGGGACAGTACTGAGGGAGTGCTGCACTGTCGGAGGGGCAGTACTGAGGGAGTGCCGCACTGTCGGAGGGACAGTACTGAGGGAGTGCCGCACTGTCGGAGGGACAGTACTGAGGGAGTGCCGCACTGTCGGAGGGACAGTACTGAGGGAGTGCCGCACTGTCGGAGGGACAGTACTGAGGGAGTGCCGCACTGTCGGAGGGACAGTACTGAGGGAGTGCCGCACTGTCGGAGGGACAGTACTGAGGGAGTGCCGCACTGTCGGAGGGACAGTACTGAGGGAGTGCCGCACTGTCGGAGGGACAGTACTGAGGGAGTGCCGCACTGTCGGAGGGACAGTACTGAGGGAGTGCCGCACTGTCGGAGGGACAGTACTGAGGGAGTGCCGCACTGTCGGAGGGACAGTACTGAGGGACCGGTGCTGGACCTGCCCCGGGGGGGGGGAGGGGGGGGTGTACGGTGAAGGTGCTATATAAACACCAGTTGTTGTTGTAGTGTGTGACCCTGTAATACCCTCCCTGGCCCTGCAGGGGGCGCTTTACTCGGCATTCACCGCCTCAGCCAATGGCAGCCGGCCCTCGCTTTGATGGGCAGACGCTTCAGCC
>NW_027252800.1:20000-21010 GCF_044704955.1 Pristiophorus japonicus
CTCAGTGTCTCAGTGTCCCAGTGCCCCAGTGCCTCAGTGTCTCTGTGTCTCAGTGTTTCAGTGTCTCAGTGTCACTGTGTCTCAGTGTCTCAGTGTCTCAGTGTCTCTGTGTCTCAGTGTCTCAGTGTCTCAGTGTCTCAGTGTCTCAGTGTCTCAGTGTCCCAGTGCCCCAGTGTCCCAGTGCCTCAGTGTCTCTGTGTCTCAGTGTCTCAGTGTCTCTGTGTCTCAGTGTCTCAGTGTCTCAGTGTCTCTGTGTCTCAGTGTCTCAGTGTCCCAGTGCCCCAGTGTCTCAGTGTCTCTGTGTCTCAGTGTCTCAGTGTCTCAGTGTCTCTGTGTCTCGGTGTCTCGGTGTCCCAGTGCCCCAGTGCCCCAGTGCCTCAGTGTCTCTGTGCCTCAGTGTCTCAGTGTCTCTGTGTCTCAGTGCCTCAGTGTCTCTGTGTCTCAGTGTCTCAGTGTCTCAGTGTCTCTGTGTCTCAGTGCCTCAGTGTCCCAGTGTCCCAGTGCCCCAGTGCCTCAGTGTCTCTGTGTCTCAGTGTCTCAGTGTCTCAGTGTCTCTGTGTCTCAGTGTCTCAGTGTCTCAGTGTCTCTGTGTCTCAGTGTCTCAGTGTCCCAGTGCCCCAGTGCCTCAGTGTCTCTGTGTCTCAGTGTCTCAGTGTCTCAGTGTCTCTGTGTCTCAGTGTCTCAGTGTCTCTGTGTCTCAGTGTCTCTGTGTCTCAGTGCCTCAGTGTCTCTGTGTCTCGGTGTCCCGGTGCCCCAGTGCCCCAGTGCCTCAGTGTCTCTGTGTCTCAGTGTCTCAGTGTCTCTGTGTCTCAGTGCCTCAGTGCCTCTGTGTCTCAGTGTCTCAGTGTCTCAGTGTCTCTGTGTCTCAGTGTCTCAGTGTCCCAGTGTCCCAGTGCCCCAGTGCCTCAGTGTCTCTGTGTCTCAGTGCCTCATTGTCTCAGTGTCTCTGTGTCTCAGTGCCTCAGTGCCTCTGTGTCTCAGTGTCTCAGTGTCTCAGTGTCTCTGTGTCT
>NW_027252802.1:0-40000 GCF_044704955.1 Pristiophorus japonicus
GGAGAGGAGTGTGTGTGGGGGAGGGGAGAGAGGGGTGTGTGTGGGGAGGGGGAGAGGAGTGTGTGTGGGGAGGGGGAGAGGAGGTGTGTGTGGGGGGAGGGGGAGAGGAGTGTGTGTGGAGGAGGGGGAGAGGAGTGTGTGTGGGGGAGGGGAGAGAGTGTGTGTGGGGGAGGGGGAGAGGAGTGTGTGTGGGGGAGGGGGAGAGGAGTGTGTGTGGGGGAGGGGGAGAGGAGTGTGTGTGGGGAGGGGAGAGGAGTGTGTGTGGGGGAGGGGAGAGGAGTGTGTGTGGGGGAGGGGAGAGGAGTGTGTGTGGGGGAGGGGGAGAGGAGTGTGTGTGGGGGAGGGGGAGAGGAGTGTGTGTGGGGGAGGGGGAGAGGAGTGTGTGTGGGGGAGGGGGAGAGGAGTGTGTGTGGGGAGGGGGAGAGGAGTGTGTGTGGGGGAGGGGGAGAGGAGTGTGTGTGGGGAGGGGGAGAGGAGTGTGTGTGGGGGAGGGGGAGAGGAGTGTGTGTGGGGGAGGGGGAGAGGAGTGTGTGGGGGAGGGGGAGAGGAGTGTGTGTGGGGGAGGGGGAGAGGAGTGTGTGTGGGGGAGGGGGAGAGGAGTGTGTGGGGGAGGGGGAGAGGAGTGTGTGTGGGGGAGGGGGAGAGGAGTGTGTGTGGGGGAGGGGGAGAGGAGTGTGTGTGGGGGAGGGGGAGAGGAGTGTGTGTGGGGGAGGGGGAGAGGAGTGTGTGTGGGGGAGGGGGAGAGAGGAGTGTGTGTGGGGGAGGGGGAGGGGAGTGTGTGTGGGGGAGGGGGAGAGGAGTGTGTGTGGGGGAGGGGAGAGGAGTGTGTGTGGGGGAGGGGAGAGGAGTGTGTGTGGGGGAGGGGGAGAGGAGTGTGTGTGGGGGAGGGGGAGAGGAGTGTGTGTGGGGGAGGGGGAGAGGAGTGTGTGTGGGGGAGGGGGAGAGGAGTGTGTGTGGGGGAGGGGGAGAGGAGTGTGTGTGGGGGAGGGGGGGGAGTGTGTGTGGGGGAGGGGGAGAGGAGTGTGTGTGGGGGAGGGGGAGAGGAGTGTGTGTGGGGGAGGGGGAGAGGAGTGTGTGTGGGGGAGGGGGAGAGGAGTGTGTGTGGGGGAGGGGGAGAGGAGTGTGTGTGGGGGAGGGGGAGAGGAGTGTGTGTGGGGAGGGGGAGGAGTGTGTGTGGGGGAGGGGGGAGAGGAGTGTGTGTGGGGGAGGGGGGAGAGGAGTGTGTGTGGGGGAGGGGAGAGGAGCGCATTTGCCATTTAATACCAAGCGTGGTGCTCCCTTCGGACAGGACCAGGCAGCCGGCGGCCAAACTGAGGCTGGTCAGGTGTCCAGTTACACACAGGTCGGGGTTCATAAGAAAAAAGGAAATAGGAGCAGGAGTGGGCCATTCGGCCCCTCGAGCCTGCTCCACCATTTAATACCATCATGGCTGATCCGATCATGGACACAACTCCACTTCCCTGCCCGCCCCCTTATCCCCTTATCGGTTAAGGAACTGTCTATCTCTGTCTTAAATATATTCAATGTCCCGGCTCCCACAGCTCTCTGAGGCAGCGAGTTCCACAGATTTACAACCCTCTGAGAGAAGGAATTCCTCCTCATCTCAGTTTTAAATGGGCGGCCCCTCATTCTAAGACCATGCCCCCTAGTTCTAGTCTCCCCCATCAGTGGGAACATCCTCTCTGCATCCACCTTGTCGACCCCTCATAATCTGATACGTTTCCATAAGATCACCTCTCATTCTTCTGAACTCCAATGAGTAGAGGCCCAACCTCCTCAACCTTTCCTCATAAGTCACCCCTCATCCCGGAATCGACCGAGTGAACCTTCTCTGAACTGCCTCCAAAGCAAGTATATCCTTTCGTAAATACGGAGAGCAGAACTGTGCACACAGTACTCCAGGTGTGGCCTCACCAATACCCTGTGTAACTGGAGCAAGACTTCCCTGCTTTTATACTCCATCCCCTTTGCAATAAAGGCCCAGATACCATTGGCCTTCCTGATCACTTGCTGTACCTGCAGACTAACCTTTTGTGTTTCATGTACAAGTAACCCCCAGGTCCCGCTGTACTGCAGCACTTTGTAATCTTTCTCCATTTAAATAATAACTTGCTCTTTGGTTTTTTCTGCCAAAGTGCCTGACCTCACACTTTCCCACATTATACTCCATCTGACAAACCTTTGCCCACTCACTGAGCCTGTCTGTGTCCTTTTGCAGATTTTTTGTGTCCTCCTCACACATTGCTTTTCCTCCCATCTTTGTATCGTCAGTAAACTTGTCTACGTTACACTCAGTCCCTTCTTCCAAGTGGTTAATATAGATTGTAAATAGCTGGGGCCCCAGCACTGATCCCTGTGACACCCCACTAGTTACTGGTTGCAACCCGAGAATGAACCATTTATCCCGACTCTCTGTTTGTTAGCCAATCCTCTATCCACGCTAATATATTACCCCCAACCCCGGGAACTTTTATCCCTGGTTCTGGACTTCCCCAACATCGGGAACATTCTTCCTGCATCTAACCCTGTCCAGTCCCGTCAGAATTTTACATGTTCCGATCAGATCCCCTCTCATCCTTCTGAACTCTAGTGAATACAAGCCCAGTTGATCCAGTCTCTCCTCATATGTCAATCCCACCATCCCAGGAATCAGTCTGGTGAACCTTCGCTGCACTCCCTCAATAGCAAGAATGTCCTTCCTCAGGTTAGGAGACCAAAACTGAACACAATATTCCAGGTGTGGCCTCACCAATGCCCTGTACAACTGTAGTAACACCTCCCTGCCCCTGTACTCAAATCCCCTCGCTATGAAGGCCAACATGCCATTTGCTTTCTTAACCGCCTGCTGTACCTAGAAACATAGAAAATAGGTGCAGGAGTAGGCCATTCGGCCCTTCGAGCCTGCACCACCATTCAATGAGTTCATGGCTGAACATGAAACTTCAGTACCCCCTTCCTGCTTTCTCACCATACCCCTTGATCCCCCGAGTAGTAAGGACTACATCTAACTCCCTTTTTGAATATATTTAGTGAATTGGCCTCAACTACTTTCTGTGGTAGAGAATTCCACAGGTTCACCACTCTCTGGGTGAAGAAGTTTCTCCTCATCTCGGTCCTAAATGGCTTCCCCCTTATCCTTAGACTGTGTGACCTGTCGAAATCTCGACCTCCGAAAAGAATGACTCCGACACTTACAGCTCCGATGGAAGTTTCCCTTTTAATTTACTTGCTCGCAAGGGGTAAGTTTCACTCAGTCAAGGGCTAAAATGAAACCTCCGCAATGGTACAGCTTCACAAGATATTTATACAGTAAAACCCAAGTTCTGGCCTCTCCCTGTGTATTGCTCTGTCTCACAGTCAGTGAATACAGATAAAGAGTTAATTACTATATCCTGGTACTGAAATGGTCTCGAGATATTTCCTTTTGTCAGGGTTATCAGAAAGCCAAACGGCCATTACTCCATGAGTCATAGGTAATGGGCTATCACCTGTCTTGTATTGTATCAAGATTATCCAATTTCCTGGTCAGTTTACCTGTTTGCTTCAAATGGATGAGGTAAAGGAAAGAGATAATGGCTAGAAGATAAGGGTGGGGTGACATGGAACTCCTGTAGTGTAGACAATAGGAGAGCACCATGGGGGGTTACTTGTCTCAGCATGACTTGTCTCCTAGCTGTCTGATAACCATCAGCCATCTAACAGCAGGTTTAGCTGTTCATAATAAGCTGGCTGCTAAAATGCAGAAAGTTCTGGAAGGGCCAGGACTCCATTTTAATCAAAAGGCACACAAATACCGTATGGTATCAGCTTAGATAAAAATACATTTCCACATTCCCCCATTTTGTCCTTCACAAGGACAACTCAATCCATTCTGATCTTGTACAGTCTCTCCATTTCCATTTCTTTTAGTTTCATTACTCACTAGGCATATTATACCCTCAGGATTTCCTATTCTGGGAGTAATGCTTAGGAAGGGAGGCTGATGGTTATTATCATAATTGGGCTGGTACCATCCCTGGAAGGCTGTAAGTTTATACCCTGCCGACCTCCATTCTGTTTGCTCCTTTGTTTCTGGCCCCTTAGTTAGTTTTGTCCTGTTTTGCACTGTCAACCATTCTACCATTTCTGATTCGTTAAAGGGGACAGATCTCAGGGGAATACCCCCCCTGGAGTGGACAGGTACATGGGAACATATCCAACAACTCGACAAGTTTCTTTCTTGAGCATACCTATGACTCAGTGCCATAAATACGTTTACGTGCAATTCCCTTCGGTGGTGGGTCTGTACCCCTGGTGTAATCAATAATGCGAAGTAAAACCCTGTCAAGCCCAGCACCATCAGTCCCCATAGTCCATACAGTTCTTTATTCAGTCTTCCTTTTTCTGTTCCTCTGATTCCTTCGTCCCTTCCTCCTGGTCGGGTGCCCGTTTGCAATGGGATGCGTGGATCCATGTTGGTCTTTCCTTTACCTTGATTGCAGTATTGGTCGCCAGCAAGACCTGGTATGGTCCTTCGAATCTTGGCTGTAGACTGCTTTTCCTTTTAAAAATCTTGATGTAAACGAATTCCCCTGGCTCCAGGTTATGACACTTTCTTTCCGCTGGCTTGACTTGGGCTTCCTTTACCTGTGAATGAAAGCTGGAAATACATTTGGTTAGTGCAATACAATAATTCAACATATTTTCCTCCATTTTGTGGATGTCCATCTGTTTTGCAGTAAATGGTGCTGTAAAGGGTAGTCGTTGGGGACGTCCCATAACTATCTCATGCGGTGACAGGCCTGTTGTTCTGTTGGTTGCAGATCGCATTACCATCAAAGCTAAGGGCAGCAGTTCTGTCCATTTCAGTCCAGTGTCATTGCATAGTTTTGCCAGCTTATCTTTAAGCATTCCATTATATCTTTCAACAAGTCCAGCTGATTGTGGATGATAACTGCAATGAAAACGTTGATTAATCTGTAAAGCTTTACACATTTCTCTTATAACAGTTCCCGTGAAATGTGACCCGTTATCACTGGAAAGCTTAGCAGGGATTCCGAAGCGCGGTACAATTTCTTTTAACAAACATTTAGCAACAGTAGTGGCATCGGCCTTTTTACATGGAAAGGCTTCAATCCATCGAGAGAACACATCTACAATAACTAATACATAATTGGATCCCATACACATAGGTAATTCAATAAAATCCATTTGTAAATGTACAAAAGGCCCGACTGGATTTGGGTGGGAGGCAGATTCTACTTTTTCCGTCTTACCCGGATTCATTGTCTGACAGGTAACACAATTTTCACAGATTTGTTTTGCAATTGCCGAAATACCTGGTGCATACCAAGTTGCCAAAATATAATCTGCCAATCCCCCTTTGCCTGCATGTGTGAATGTATGAACACATCGGGCAATCCATGGAAGTAAGGATCTAGGGGCCACCACGCGGCCGTCATGGTGAACCCATATTCCTTCTGGATTTTTATAACATTGATCCTTCTTCCAGGTCACCACCTCCTCCGTACTGGCCTGTGTCTGAAAGGCCAGCACGTCATTAATAGTGGGTGGTGTGTCTGTCTCCTCCTCCTCCTCCGTACTGGCCTGTGTCTGAAAGGTCAGCACATCATTAATAGTGGGTGGTGGGTCTGTCTCCTCCTCCTCCGTACTGGCCTGTGTCTGAAAGGTCAGCACATCATTAATAGTGGGTGGTGGGTCTGTCTCCTCCTCCGTACTGGCCTGTGTCTGAAAGGTCAGTGTATCATTAATAGTGGGTGGTGTGTCTGTCTCCTCCTCCACCTCCGTACTGGCCTGTGTCTGAAAGGTCAGTGTATCATTAATAGTGGGTGGTGGGTCTGTCTCCACCTCCGTACTGGCCTGTGTCTGAAAGGTCAGCACATCATTAATAGTGGGTGGTGGGTCTGTCTCCTCCTCCTCCTCCGTACTGGCCTGTGTCTGAAAGGCCAGCACATCATTAATAGTGGGTGGTGTGTCTGTCTCCTCCTCCTCCTCCGTACTGGCCTGTGTCTGAAAGGCCAGCACATCATTAATAGTGGGTGGTGGGTCTGTCTCCTCCTCCTCCTCCGTACTGGCCTGTGTCTGAAAGGCCAGCACATCATTAATAGTGGGTGGTGGGTCTGTCTCCTCCTCCTCCTCCGTACTGGCCTGTGTCTGAAAGGTCAGCACATCATTAATAGTGGGTGGTGGGTCTGTCTCCTCCTCCTCCTCCGTACTGGCCTGTGTCTGAAAGGTCAGCACATCATTAATAGTGGGTGGTGGGTCTGTCTCCTCCTCCGTACTGGCCTGTGTCTGAAAGGCCAGCACATCATTAATAGTGGGTGGTGGGTCTGTCTCCTCCTCCTCCTCCGTACTGGCCTGTGTCTGAAAGGCCAGCACATCATTAATAGTGGGTGGTGGGTCTGTCTCCTCCTCCTCCTCCGTACTGGCCTGTGTCTGAAAGGCCAGCACATCATTAATAGTGGGTGGTGGGTCTGTCTCCTCCTCCGTACTGGCCTGTGTCTGAAAGGCCAGCACATCATTAATAGTGGGTGGTGGGTCTGTCTCCTCCTCCTCCGTACTGGCCTGTGTCTGAAAGGTCAGCACGTCATTAATAGTGGGTGGTGGGTCTGTCTCCTCCTCCTCCGTACTGGCCTGTGTCTGAAAGGTCAGCACGTCATTAATAGTGGGTGGTGGGTCTGTCTCCTCCTCCGTACTGGCCTGTGTCTGAAAGGCCAGCACATCATTAATAGTGGGTGGTGGGTCTGTCTCCTCCTCCTCCTCCGTACTGGCCTGTGTCTGAAAGGTCAGCACATCATTAATAGTGGGTGGTGGGTCTGTCTCCTCCTCCGTACTGGTCTGTGTCTGAAAGGTCAGCACGTCATTAATAGTGGGTGGTGGGTCTGTCTCCACCTCCGTACTGGCCTGTGTCTGAAAGGTCAGTGTATCATTAATAGTGGGTGGTGGGTCTGTCTCCTCCTCCTCCTCCTCCGTACTGGCCTGTGTCTGAAAGGTCAGCACATCATTAATAGTGGGTGGTGGGTCTGTCTCCTCCTCCTCCTCCGTACTGGTCTGTGTCTGAAAGGTCAGTGTATCATTAATAGTGGGTGGTGGGTCTGTCTCCACCTCCTCCTCCGTACTGGCCTGTGTCTGAAAGGTCAGTGTATCATTAATAGTGGGTGGTGGGTCTGTCTCCTCCTCCTCCTCCGTACTGGTCTGTGTCTGAAAGGTCAGCACATCATTAATAGTGGGTGGTGGGTCTGTCTCCACCTCCGTACTGGCCTGTGTCTGAAAGGCCAGCACATCATTAATAGTGGGTGGCGGGTCTGTCTCCTCCTCCGTACTGGTCTGTGTCTGAAAGGTCAGCACGTCATTAATAGTGGGTGGTGGGTCTGTCTCCTCCTCCTCCTCCGTACTGGTCTGTGTCTGAAAGGCCAGCACATCATTAATAGTGGGTGGTGGGTCTGTCTCCACCTCCGTACTGGCCTGTGTCTGAAAGGTCAGTGTATCATTAATAGTGGGTGGTGGGTCTGTCTCCTCCTCCGTACTGGTCTGTGTCTGAAAGGTCAGCACGTCATTAATAGTGGGTGGTGGGTCTGTCTCCACCTCCGTACTGGCCTGTGTCTGAAAGGCCAGCACATCATTAATAGTGGGTGGTGGGTCTGTCTCCTCCTCCTCCTCCGTACTGGCCTGTGTCTGAAAGGTCAGTGTATCATTAATAGTGGGTGGTGGGTCTGTCTCCACCTCCGTACTGGCCTGTGTCTGAAAGGTCAGTGTATCATTAATAGTGGGTGGTGGGTCTGTCTCCTCCTCCTCCTCCGTACTGGCCTGTGTCTGAAAGGTCAGCACATCATTAATAGTGGGTGGTGGGTCTGTCTCCTCCTCCTCCTCCGTACTGGCCTGTGTCTGAAAGTCCAGCACGTCATTAATAGTGGGTGGTGGGTCTGTCTCCTCCTCCGTACTGGCCTGTGTCTGAAAGGTCAGCACATCATTAATAGTGGGTGGTGTGTCTGTCTCCTCCTCCTCCTCCGTACTGGCCTGTGTCTGAAAGGCCAGCACATCATTAATAGTGGGTGGTGTGTCTGTCTCCTCCTCCGTACTGGCCTGTGTCTGAAAGGTCAGCACATCATTAATAGTGGGTGGTGGGTCTGTCTCCACCTCCTCCATACTGGTCTGTGTCTGAAAGGTCAGCACGTCATTAATAGTGGGTGGTGGGTCTGTCTCCTCCTCCTCCTCCGTACTGGCCTGTGTCTGAAAGGCCAGCACATCATTAATAGTGGGTGGTGTGTCTGTCTCCTCCTCCGTACTGGCCTGTGTCTGAAAGGCCAGCACGTCATTAATAGTGGGTGGTGGGTCTGTCTCCACCTCCGTACTGGTCTGTGTCTGAAAGGCCAGCACATCATTAATAGTGGGTGGTGTGTCTGTCTCCACCTCCTCCGTACTGGTCTGTGTCTGAAAGGTCAGTATATCATTAATAGTGGGTGGTGTGTCTGTCTCCTCCTCCTCCGTACTGGCCTGTGTCTGAAAGGTCAGTATATCATTAATAGTGGGTGGTGGGTCTGTCTCCTCCTCCTCCTCCGTACTGGCCTGTGTCTGAAAGGTCAGCACATCATTAATAGTGGGTGGTGTGTCTGTCTCCTCCTCCGTACTGGCCTGTGTCTGAAAGGCCAGCACATCATTAATAGTGGGTGGTGTGTCTGTCTCCTCCTCCGTACTGGCCTGTGTCTGAAAGGCCAGCACGTCATTAATAGTGGGTGGTGGGTCTGTCTCCTCCTCCTCCTCCGTACTGGTCTGTGTCTGAAAGGTCAGCACATCATTAATAGTGGGTGGTGTGTCTGTCTCCTCCTCCGTACTGGTCTGTGTCTGAAAGGCCAGCACATCATTAATAGTGGGTGGTGTGTCTGTCTCCTCCTCCGTACTGGTCTGTGTCTGAAAGGTCAGCACATCATTAATAGTGGGTGGTGTGTCTGTCTCCTCCTCCGTACTGGTCTGTGTCTGAAAGGTCAGCACATCATTAATAGTGGGTGGTGTGTCTGTCTCCTCCTCCGTACTGGTCTGTGTCTGAAAGGTCAGCACATCATTAATAGTGGGTGGTGTGTCTGTCTCCTCCTCCGTACTGGCCTGTGTCTGAAAGGCCAGCACATCATTAATAGTGGGTGGTGGGTCTGTCTCCTCCTCCTCCGTACTGGCCTGTGTCTGAAAGGTCAGCACATCATTAATAGTGGGTGGTGGGTCTGTCTCCTCCTCCTCCTCCGTACTGGCCTGTGTCTGAAAGGTCAGCACATCATTAATAGTGGGTGGTGTGTCTGTCTCCTCCTCCTCCTCCGTACTGGCCTGTGTCTGAAAGGTCAGCACATCATTAATAGTGGGTGGTGTGTCTGTCTCCTCCTCCTCCGTACTGGCCTGTGTCTGAAAGGTCAGTGTATCATTAATAGTGGGTGGTGGGTCTGTCTCCTCCTCCTCCTCCGTACTGGTCTGTGTCTGAAAGGCCAGTATATCATTAATAGTGGGTGGTGGGTCTGTCTCCTCCTCCGTACTGGTCTGTGTCTGAAAGGCCAGCACGTCATTAATAGTGGGTGGTGGGTCTGTCTCCTCCTCCTCCTCCGTACTGGCCTGTGTCTGAAAGGCCAGCACATCATTAATAGTGGGTGGTGGGTCTGTCTCCTCCTCCTCCTCCGTACTGGTCTGTGTCTGAAAGGCCAGCACATCATTAATAGTGGGTGGTGGGTCTGTCTCCTCCTCCTCCGTACTGGCCTGTGTCTGAAAGGCCAGCACATCATTAATAGTGGGTGGTGGGTCTGTCTCCTCCTCCGTACTGGCCTGTGTCTGAAAGGTCAGCACATCATTAATAGTGGGTGGTGTGTCTGTCTCCTCCTCCGTACTGGCCTGTGTCTGAAAGGCCAGCA
Source organism: Pristiophorus japonicus (assembly GCF_044704955.1). Taxonomy (NCBI): domain Eukaryota; kingdom Metazoa; phylum Chordata; class Chondrichthyes; family Pristiophoridae; genus Pristiophorus; species Pristiophorus japonicus. The sequence goes on from NW_027252802.1 coordinate 9,885, forward strand.
CGTCATTAATAGTGGGTGGTGGGTCTGTCTCCTCCTCCTCCGTACTGGCCTGTGTCTGAAAGGCCAGCACATCATTAATAGTGGGTGGTGTGTCTGTCTCCTCCTCCTCCTCCGTACTGGCCTGTGTCTGAAAGGCCAGCACATCATTAATAGTGGGTGGTGTGTCTGTCTCCTCCTCCTCCTCCGTACTGGCCTGTGTCTGAAAGGCCAGCACGTCATTAATAGTGGGTGGTGGGTCTGTCTCCTCCTCCTCCGTACTGGCCTGTGTCTGAAAGGTCAGCACATCATTAATAGTGGGTGGTGGGTCTGTCTCCTCCTCCTCCTCCGTACTGGCCTGTGTCTGAAAGGCCAGCACGTCATTAATAGTGGGTGGTGGGTCTGTCACCTCCTCCGTACTGGTCTGTGTCTGAAAGGTCAGCACATCATTAATAGTGGGTGGTGTGTCTGTCTCCTCCTCCTCCTCCGTACTGGTCTGTGTCTGAAAGGTCAGCACATCATTAATAGTGGGTGGTGTGTCTGTCTCCTCCTCCTCCTCCGTACTGGCCTGTGTCTGAAAGGTCAGCACATCATTAATAGTGGGTGGTGGGTCTGTCACCTCCTCCGTACTGGTCTGTGTCTGAAAGGTCAGCACATCATTAATAGTGGGTGGTGTGTCTGTCTCCTCCTCCTCCTCCGTACTGGCCTGTGTCTGAAAGGTCAGCACATCATTAATAGTGGGTGGTGGGTCTGTCTCCTCCTCCTCCTCCGTACTGGCCTGTGTCTGAAAGGCCAGCACGTCATTAATAGTGGGTGGTGGGTCTGTCACCTCCTCCGTACTGGTCTGTGTCTGAAAGGTCAGCACATCATTAATAGTGGGTGGTGTGTCTGTCTCCTCCTCCGTACTGGTCTGTGTCTGAAAGGCCAGCACATCATTAATAGTGGGTGGTGTGTCTGTCTCCTCCTCCTCCTCCGTACTGGTCTGTGTCTGAAAGGTCAGCACATCATTAATAGTGGGTGGTGGGTCTGTCTCCTCCTCCTCCTCCGTACTGGCCTGTGTCTGAAAGGCCAGCACGTCATTAATAGTGGGTGGTGGGTCTGTCTCCTCCTCCTCCGTACTGGCCTGTGTCTGAAAGGTCAGCACATCATTAATAGTGGGTGGTGGGTCTGTCTCCTCCTCCTCCTCCGTACTGGCCTGTGTCTGAAAGGCCAGCACGTCATTAATAGTGGGTGGCGGGTCTGTCTCCTCCTCCGTACTGGTCTGTGTCTGAAAGGCCAGCACGTCATTAATAGTGGGTGGTGGGTCTGTCACCTCCTCCTCCTCCGTACTGGTCTGTGTCTGAAAGGTCAGCACATCATTAATAGTGGGTGGTGTGTCTGTCTCCTCCTCCGTACTGGTCTGTGTCTGAAAGGCCAGCACATCATTAATAGTGGGTGGTGTGTCTGTCTCCTCCTCCTCCGTACTGGCCTGTGTCTGAAAGGCCAGCACATCATTAATAGTGGGTGGCGGGTCTGTCTCCTCCTCCTCCTCCGTACTGGTCTGTGTCTGAAAGGCCAGCACGTCATTAATAGTGGGTGGCGGGTCTGAGCAATTATTTTTCCTTAGTGGGAACAATGACACCTGCATCCCCCTTTCGACAGAGCTGCTGACTTAGCTGCATTATCAGCTCTGGCATTCCCAAGTGCCACCTCATTCGACTGGCCTGTATGTGCTTGGCATTTGATAATGGCAAGTTTCAAGGGGCATTGAATGGCTCGCAGGAGATTTTCCACTTGTTCTGCATTTTTGATAGGGGTTCCTGAAGAAGTCAGGTACCCGCGAATCTTCCAAATTTGTCCATAGTCATGTGATACCCCAAAAGCATATCTGGAGTCAGTGTAGATATTAACTGTGTGTCCTTCAGCCAGAATACAGGCTCGAGTTAACGCAAACAATTCGGCTTGTTGGGCTGAAAAGGAGTCTGGAAGAGAGGCTGTTTCGACAACATTAAACTGAGTTACAATTGCATAAGCCGCTCTAGGTTGGCCCCTATCATTTCGTAAGGCTGATCCGTCAACATAGTACACTAGATCAGGGTTACACATTGGTACATCTGTTAGATTGATACATGGTTTAGTCACTAATTCGGTTACCATTTCACATGAATGGGGTTCGCTGTCGTCTTCCGTGGGGAGTAGAGTGGCTGGATTTAAGGTAGTACATCTTTTGATGACAAGGTTCGGATTTGATAACAGTTCGACCTCGTATTTAGTGGTTCTTGTGGAGGTTAGGTGTTGGGTGGCACATTTAGTAAGTAAAATCTCAACAGAGTGTGGGATACACAAAATGGTCTGATGATTTAGAGTTATTGGCTGAGCCTGTTGCATAGCATAATAAGCTGCTGCCAATGAAGGAAGACATCCTGGTAGTCCGCGTCCCACTGGGTCTAGTTGGGTACTGAAATACGCTACCGGTCGCTGCCTGTCCCCATGTAACTGAGTCAAAACAGATTGTGCAAAACCCGACTTGTGATGCACAAATAAGTTGAATAGCTTAGTGTAATCTGGTAATCCCAAGGCGGGTGCTGAAGTGAGGGACTGCTTAAGGTTCTGGAAAGCATTCCGGGATACTTCATTCCACATCCTTTAAGCATTGTGAGAATATAGTAGATTCATTCACAGCTCGTAGGTCATGGACAAACCTCCATTTGTGTGGGCTTCTGAACTGGACAAATCTGTGTGTTACACGGACTTCTCATTTATGCTTATAGTGATTCACAGATCACAGAATGTAAAGTACTTGTTTTCTAATCTTATTAAAAGGCCTCCAAACCCAAGATTTTTCCAATACACCCAAAATGTTGATCAAGAGATCACCTGAAATATCTCAAAATCCCAATTCAACTATTGTACTGTCACTCTTTATCAAAAAAAAATCCTCTTACTGAGCTAGAAGCTTTTGTACCAAGATTTTACACCAAGGACAATGAGAGTGTACTCCCCCAGCCTGCACCTCGAGAGACCCACAAAGGCTTTTTAAAAAAAAAAAGGCATTACAACTTTTAACCACCGGGACCATGTCTCAACAAACCTATCCTTTGTGCATTTCCTAGCTCCGTAACCTCTCATCCGAATAAATCCACACCTGCGCTTCTAACTTAAAATGTCTTAAACTTCCCACATACAGGACAACACTATGAAGGGTTAAAAAACTTCACTTTGTTTGAAAAAGTGGGTGGAGCTAAAACAAACAGGCAGTTCCACAACTTTTCCAAACAGGTTTCCAGACACAAGGAAAAAAGACAGAAGCACTCTCATTCAAAGACAAGACATTCACGCACTCTCATTGAAAGACAAGACATTGACAAGTCTCTCTCCATTCAATAAAGCTTTTTCTTTTACTAGCTTCATTTTTTTTTCATAAGTCACTATCAGGTTCTTTTTTTTTCATTTGATTTACTTCCTCTGTTAATTTTACATGGACTTGAAGAATCGGAACCCAGGACTTTTCTATTACTTTCCTTTTTTTTTCTACCTGGATCTCTGTTTATAAGACACTCCTGGAGACAAGTTGTTCTCTCTAAATTAAATGAACCATCGGGTGGAAATGGCCTGTTTTCACCCTTAGTCCACTTTACTGGTTTTTGTTTCTTTGGTCAATTGAAGACTGACCACAATTCTGGAGCATGACATAGGCTGGTGTGCCTTTTGTGGTGTTTTAACTTGCTCCGGCACCTATTCTGGATGATTTAAGATTTTCCACAGTTTCTGATCTCACAATCCTTTCGGCCAACCGAGTTCTCTACGCCCACTTCTCCTGGCCGTTACGTGGCCTGAAAAGGCTCTTAATTCGGGCTCAGTCTGGGTGTGTGAGATATGTTGGCACGAACCAACCGTAGTTGATCAATCAGTTACTGTTTCTTTTCTTAATCCTTGTGTTTTTTTTTTCGAATCACAACTTTCCCGAGTGACTCTTCCCGTTTCTCTAATGGCAATGACTCACAAAGGTATTGCAACCAACAGTAATACAAGGACAACAAACAATATTCCCGTGAGTACACAAATCATAACCTCTAAACAAATTCTCAGTCTGCGTTGTACGCCACTACAGACCGAGTCCTTAACTTATCCTAATAACAGCTGATAAAACTTAAGGTTCCGTACCCAAACTCTTTGATCGATTGCGCTCTTTTTTTTTTAATAGTCTTATCACATAAGAAGCCCTTCCGAATTAAAAACAATAAAAATCTTATCACATAAGAACCTTCGATCGATTAGCGCTTTTTTTTTAATAGTCTTATCACATAAGAACCCCTTCCGAATTAAAAACAATAAAAATCTTATCACATAAGAACCTGGAACCCTTTTCGATCGACTAGCGCTCCCTTACCTACTGAAACCTTCCCCGGGCTGTCTCGAGATTTTTTCCAGAACCTGTTCTCTTCTGCTGGCGAGCTGAGAAAGAAATGGTTATAAAAAAATACCTTTAACTTTTAAATGCCGAGTCTTGTAGATGCAGTACCTCAGCTGTGGACAACAGATTACATCTGCGATTCAACAGTGAAGAAACCTCTTGTGAGCAAAGGCTCACCTTGTTTGGCCACCGAAGCCTTTCACTGGAGAGGCACTATGCCTGTATCCGTTTTACTCACAGAACAGAGAGTATGAATCTCCAAACTAATCTAACTGCCCCGCTCTCTCTCCATCGTCCTGTATCAATCCCCAAACTAATCCCACTGCCCCGCTCTCTCCCCATAGTCCTGTATCAATCCCCAAACTAATCCCACTGCCCCGCTCTCTCCCCATAGCCCTGTATCAATCCCCAAACTAATCCCACTGCCCCGCTCTCTCCCCATAGCCCTGTATCAATCCCCAAACTAATCCCACTGCCCCGCTCTCTCCCCATAGCCCTGTATCAATCCCCAAACTCATCCCACTGCCCCACTCTCTCGCCATAGTCCTGTATCAATCCCCAAACGAATCCCACTGCCCCGCTCTCTCCTCATAGCCCTGTATCAATCCCCAATCTAATCCCACTGCCCCGCTCTCTCCCCATAGCCCGGTATCAATCCCCAAACTAATCCCACTGCCCCGCTCTCTCCCCATAGTCATGCATCAATCCCCAAACTAATCCCACTGCCCCGCTCCCTCCCATAGTCCTGTATCAATCCCCAAACAAATCCCACTGCCCCGCTCTCTCCCCATAGTCCTGTATCAATCCCCAAACTAATCCCACTGCCCCGCTCTCTCCCCATAGTCCTGTATCAATCCCCAAACTAATCCCACTGCCCCGCTCTCTCCCCATAGTCCTGTATCAATCCCCAAACTGATCCCACTGCCCCGCTCTCTCCCCATAGTCCTGTATCAATCCCCAAACTAATCCCACTGCCCCGCTCTCTCCCCATAGTCCTGTATCAATCCCCAAACTAATCCCACTGCCCCGCTCTCTCCCCATAGTCCTGTATCAATCCCCAAACTAATCCCACTGCCCCGCTCTCTCCTGATAGTCCTGTATCAATCTCCAAACTAATCCCACTGCCCCGCTCTCTCCCCATAGTCCTGTTTCAATCCCCAAACTAATCCCACTGCCCCGCACTCTACCCATAGTCCTGTATCAATCCCCAAACTAATCCCACTGCCCCGCTCTCTCCCCATAGTCCTGTATCAATCCCCAAACTAATCACACTGCCCCGCTCTCTCCCCATAGTCCTGTATCAATCCCCAAACTAATCCCACTGCCCCGCTCTCTCCTCATCGTCCTGTATCAATCCCAAAACTAATCCCACTGCCCCGCTCTCTCCCCATAGCCCTGTATCAATCCCCAAACTAATCCCACTGCCCCGCTCTCTCCCCATAGTCCTGTATCAATCCCCAAACTAATCCCACTTCCCCGCTCTCTCCTCATAGTCCTGTATCGATCCCCAAACTAATCCCACTGCCCCACTCTCTCCTCATAGTCCTGTATCAATCCCCAAACTAATCCCACTGCCCCGCTCTCTCCCCATAGTCCTGTATCAATCTCCAAACTAATCCCACTGCCCCGCTCTCTACCCATAGTCCTGTATCAATCCCCAAACTAATCCCACTGCCCCGCTCTCTCCCCAGAGTCCTGTATCAATCCCCAAACTAATCCCACTGCCCCGCTCTCTCCTCATTGTCCTGTATCAATCTCCAAACTAATCCCACTGCCCCGCTCTCTCCCCATAGTCCTGTTTCAATCCCCAAACTAATCCCACTGCCCCGCTCTCTCCCCATAGTCCTGTATCAATCCCCAAACTAATCCCACTGCCCCGCTCTCTCCCCATAGTCCTGTATCAATCCACGAACTAATCCCACTGCCCCGCTCTCTCCCCATAGTCCTGTATCAATCTCCAAACTAATCCCACTGCCCCGCTCTCTCCCCATAGTCCTGTATCAATCCCAAAACTAATCCCACTGCCCCGCTCTCTCCCCATAGTCCTGTATCAAGCCCCAAACTAATCCCACTGCCCCGCTCTCTCCCCACAGTCCTGCATCAATCCCCAAACTAATCCCACTGCCCCGCTCTCTCCCCGTAGTTCTGTATCAATCCCCAAACTAATCCCACTGCCCCGCTCTCTCCCTATAGTCCTGTATAAAACCCCAAACTAATCCCACTGCCCCGCTCTCTTCCCATAGTTCTGTATCAATCCCCAAACTAATCCCACTGCCCCGCTCTCTCCCCATAGTCCTGTATCAATCCCCAAACTAATTCCACTGCCCAGCTCGCTCCCCATAGTTCTGTATCAATCCCCAAACTAATCCCACTGCCCCGCTCTCTCCACATAGCCCTGTATCAATCCCCAAACTAATCCCACTGCCCCGCTCTCTCCCCATACCCCTGTATCAATCCCCAAACTAATCCCACTGCCCCGCTCTCTCCCCATAGCCCTGTATCAATCCCCAAACTAATCCCACTGCCCCGCTCTCTCCCCATAGCCCTGTATCAATCCCCAAACTAATCCCACTGCCCCACTCTCTCGCCATAGTCCTGTGTCAATCCCCAAACGAATCCCACTGCCACGCTCTCTCCCCATAGCCCTGTATCAATCCCCAAACTAATCCCACTGCCCCGCTCTCTCCCCATAGCCCGGTATCAATCCCCAAACTAATCCCACTGCCCCGCTCTCTCCCCATAGTCCTGTATCAATCCCCAAACTAATCCGACTGCCCCGCTCCCTCCCCATAGTCCTGTATCAATCCCCAAACTAATCCCACTGCCCCGCTGTCTCCCCATAATCCTGGATCAATCTCCAAACTAATCCCACTGCCCCGCTCTCTCCCCATAGTCCTGTATCAATCCCCAAACTAATCCCACTGCCCCGCTCTCTCCCCATAGTCCTGTATCAATCCCCAAACTAATCCCACTGCGCCACTCTCTCCCCATAGTCCTGTATCAATCCCCAAACTAATCCCACTGCCCCGCTCTCTCCCCATAGTCCTGTATCAATCCCCAAACTAATCCCACTGTCCCGCTCTCTCCTCATAGTCCTGTATCAATCCCCAAACTAATCCCACTGCCCCGCTCTCTCCCCATAGTCCTGTATCAATCCCCAAACTAATCCCACTGCCCCGCTCTCTCCCCATAGTCCTGTATCAATCCCCAAACTGATCCCACTGCCCCGCCCTCTCCCCATAGTCCTGTATCAATCCCCAAACTAATCCCACTGCCCCGCTCTCTCCCCATAGTCCTGTATCAATCCCCAAACTAATCCCACTGCCCCGCTCTCTCCCCATAGTCCTGTATCAATCCCCAAACTAATCCCACTGCCCCGCTCTCTCCTCATAGTCCTGTATCAATCTCCAAACTAATCCCACTGCCCCGGTCTCTCCCCATAGTCCTGTTTCAATCCCCAAACTAATCCCACTGCCCCGCACTCTACCCATAGTCCTGTATCAATCCCCAAACTAATCCCACTGCCCCGCTCTCTCCCCATAGTCCTGTATCAATCCCCAAACTAATCACACTGCCCCGCTCTCTCCCCATAGTCCTGTATCAATCCCCAAACTAATCCCACTGCCCCGCTCTCTCCTCATAGTCCTGTATCAATCCCAAAACTAATCCCACTGCCCCGCTCTCTCCCCATAGCCCTGTATCAATCCCCAAACTAATCCCACTGCCCCGCTCTCTCCCCATAGTCCTGTATCAATCCCCAAACTAATCCCACTTCCCCGCTCTCTCCTCATAGTCCTGTATCGATCCCCAAACTAATCCCACTGCCCCGCTCTCTCCTCATAGTCCTGTATCAATCCCCAAACTAATCCCACTGCCCCACTCTCTCCCCATAGTCCTGTATCAATCCCCAAACTAATCCCACTGCCCCGCTCTCTCCCCATAGTCCTGTATCAATCCCCAAACTAATCCCACTGCCCCGCTCTCTCCCCATAGTCTTGTATCAATCCCCAAACTAATCCCACTGCCCCGCTCTCTCCTCATAGTCCTGTATCAATCTCCAAACTAATCCCACTGCCCCGGTCTCTCCCCATAGTCCTGTTTCAATCCCCAAACTAATCCCACTGCCCCGCACTCTACCCATAGTCCTGTATCAATCCCCAAACTAATCCCACTGCCCCGCTCTCTCCCCATAGTCCTGTATCAATCCCCAAACTAATCCCACTTCCCCGCTCTCTCCCCATAGCCCTGTATCAATCCCCAAACTAATCCCACTGCCCCGCTCTCTGCCCATAGCCCTGTATCAATCCCCAAACGAATCCCACTGCCCCGCTCTCTCCCCATAGCCCTGTATCAATCTCCAAACTAATCCCACTGCCCCATTCTCTCGCCATAGCCCTGTATCAATCCCCAAACTAATCCCACTGCCCCGCTCTCTCCCCATAGCCCGGTATCAATCCCCAAACTAATCCCACTGCCCTGCTCTCTCCCCATAGTCCTGTATCAATCCCCAAACTAATCCCACTGCCCCGCTCCCTCCCCATAGTCCTGTATCAATCCCCAAACTAATCCCACTGCCCCGCTCTCTCCCCATAGTCCTGTATCAATCCCAAAACTAATTCCACTGTCCCGCTCTCTCCCCATAGTCCTGTATCAATCCCCAAACTAATACCACTGCCGCACTCTCTCCCCATAGCCCTGTATCAATCTCCAAACTAATCCCACTGCCCCGCTCTCTCCCCATAGTCCTGTATCAATCTCCAAACTAATCCCACTGCCCCGCTCTCTCCCCACAGTCCTGTATCAATCCCAAAACTAATCCCACTGCCCCGCTCTCTCCCCATAGCCCTGTATCAATCCCCAAACTAATCCCACTGCCCCGCTCTCTCCCCATAGTCCTGTATCAATCCCCAAACTAATCCCACTGCCCCGCTCTCTCCTCATAGTCCTGTATCAATCCCAAAACTAATCCCACTGCCCCGCTCTCTCCCCATAGCCCTGTATCAATCCCCAAACTAATCCCACTGCCCCGCTCTCTCCCCATAGTCCTGTATCAATCCCCAAACTAATCCCACTTCCCCGCTCTCTCCTCATAGTCCTGTATCGATCCCCAAACTAATCCCACTGCCCCGCTCTCTCCTCATAGTCCTGTATCAATCCCCAAACTAATCCCACTGCCCCGCTCTCTCCCCATAGTCCTGTATCAATCTCCAAACTAATCCCACTGCCCCGCTCTCTCCCCATCGTCTTGTATCAATCCCCAAACTAATCCCACTGCCCCGCTCTCTCCTCATAGTCCTGTATCAATCTCCAAACTAATCCCACTGCCCCGGTCTCTTCCCATAGTCTTGTATCAATCCCCAAACTAATCCCACTGCCCCGCTCTCTCCCCATAGTCCTGTATCAATCCCCAAACTAATCCCACTGCCCCGCTCTCTCCCCATAGTCTTGTATCAATCCCCAAACTAATCCCACTGCCCCGCTCTCTCCTCATAGTCCTGTATCAATCTCCAAACTAATCCCACTGCCCCGGTCTCTCCCCATAGTCCTGTTTCAATCCCCAAACTAATCCCACTGCCCCGCACTCTACCCATAGTCCTGTATCAATCCCCAAACTAATCCCACTGCCCCGCTCTCTCCCCATAGTCCTGTATCAATCCCCAAACTAATCCCACTTCCCCGCTCTCTCCCCATAGCCCTGTATCAATCCCCAAACTAATCCCACTGCCCCGCTCTCTGCCCATAGCCCTGTATCAATCCCCAAACGAATCCCACTGCCCCGCTCTCTCCCCATAGCCCTGTATCAATCTCCAAACTAATCCCACTGCCCCATTCTCTCGCCATAGCCCTGTATCAATCCCCAAACTAATCCCACTGCCCCGCTCTCTCCCCATAGCCCGGTATCAATCCCCAAACTAATCCCACTGCCCTGCTCTCTCCCCATAGTCCTGTATCAATCCCCAAACTAATCCCACTGCCCCGCTCCCTCCCCATAGTCCTGTATCAATCCCCAAACTAATCCCACTGCCCCGCTCTCTCCCCATAGTCCTGTATCAATCCCAAAACTAATTCCACTGTCCCGCTCTCTCCCCATAGTCCTGTATCAATCCCCAAACTAATACCACTGCCGCACTCTCTCCCCATAGCCCTGTATCAATCTCCAAACTAATCCCACTGCCCCGCTCTCTCCCCATAGTCCTGTATCAATCTCCAAACTAATCCCACTGCCCCGCTCTCTCCCCACAGTCCTGTATCAATCCCAAAACTAATCCCACTGCCCCGCTCTCTCCCCATAGCCCTGTATCAATCCCCAAACTAATCCCACTGCCCCGCTCTCTCCCCATAGTCCTGTATCAATCCCCAAACTAATCCCACTGCCCCGCTCTCTCCTCATAGTCCTGTATCAATCCCAAAACTAATCCCACTGCCCCGCTCTCTCCCCATAGCCCTGTATCAATCCCCAAACTAATCCCACTGCCCCGCTCTCTCCCCATAGTCCTGTATCAATCCCCAAACTAATCCCACTTCCCCGCTCTCTCCTCATAGTCCTGTATCGATCCCCAAACTAATCCCACTGCCCCGCTCTCTCCTCATAGTCCTGTATCAATCCCCAAACTAATCCCACTGCCCCGCTCTCTCCCCATAGTCCTGTATCAATCTCCAAACTAATCCCACTGCCCCGCTCTCTCCCCATCGTCTTGTATCAATCCCCAAACTAATCCCACTGCCCCGCTCTCTCCTCATAGTCCTGTATCAATCTCCAAACTAATCCCACTGCCCCGGTCTCTTCCCATAGTCTTGTATCAATCCCCAAACTAATCCCACTGCCCCGCTCTCTCCCCATAGTCCTGTATCAATCCCCAAACTAATCCCACTGCCCCGCTCTCTCCCCATAGTCTTGTATCAATCCCCAAACTAATCCCACTGCCCCGCTCTCTCCTCATAGTCCTGTATCAATCTCCAAACTAATCCCACTGCCCCGGTCTCTTCCCATAGTCCTGTTTCAATCCCCAAACTAATCCCACTGCCCCGCACTCTACCCATAGTCCTGTATCAATCCCCAAACTAATCCCACTGCCCCGCTCTCTCCCCATAGTCCTGTATCAATCCCCAAACTAATCCCACTGCCCCGCTCTCTCCTCATAGTCCTGTATCAATCCCCAAACTAATCCCACTGCCCCGCTCTCTCCCCATAGTCCTGTATCAATCCCCAAACTAATCCCACTGCCCCGCTCTCTCCTCATAGTCCTGTATCAATCCCCAAACTAATCCCACTGCCCCGCTCTCTCCCCATAGTCCTGTATCAATCCCCAAACTAATCCCACTGCCCCGCTCTCTCCTCATAGTCCTGTATCAATCTCCAAACTAATCCCACTGCCCCGCCCTCTCCCCATAGTCCTGTATCAATCCCCAAACTAATCCCACTTCCCCGCTCTCTCCCCATAGCCCTGTATCAATCCCCAAACTAATCCCACTGCCCCGCTCTCTGCCCATAGCCCTGTATCAATCCCCAAACTAATCCCACTGCACCGCTCTCTCCCCATAGCCCTGTATCAATCCCCAAACTAATCCCACTGCCCCATTCTCTCGCCATAGTCCTGTATCAATCCCCAAACGAATCCCACTGCCCCGCTCTCTCCCCATAGCCCTGTATCAATCCCCAAACTAATCCCACTGCCCCGCTCTCTCCCCATAGCCCGGTATCAATCCCCAAACTAATCCCACTGCCCTGCTCTCTCCCCATAGTCCTGTATCAATCCCCAAACTAATCCCACTGCCCCGCTCCCTCCCCATAGTCCTGTATCAATCCCCAAACTAATCCCACTGCCCCGCTCTCTCCCCATAGTCCTGTATCAATCCCAAAACTAATTCCACTGTCCCGCTCTCTCCCCATAGTCCTGTATCAATCCCCAAACTAATACCACTGCCGCACTCTCTCCCCATAGCCCTGTATCAATCTCCAAACTAATCCCACTGCCCCGCTCTCTCCCCATAGCCCTGTATCAATCCCCAAACTAATCCCACTGCCCCGCTCTCTCGCCATAGTCCTGTATCAATCCCCAAACTAAACCCACTGCCCCGCTCTCTCCCCATAGTCCTTTATCAATCCCCAAACTAATCCCACTGCCCCGCTCTCTCCCCATAGTCCTGTATCAATCCCCAAACTAATCCCACTGCCCCGCTCTCTCCCCATAGTCCTGTATCAATCCCCAAACTAATCCCACTTCCCCGCTCTCTCCTCATAGTCCTGTATCGATCCCCAAACTAATCCCACTGCCCCGCTCTCTCCTCATAGTCCTGTATCAATCCCCAAACTAATCCCACTGCCCCGCTCTCTCCTCATAGTCCTGTATCAATCCCCAAACTAATCCCGCTGCCCCGCTCTCTCCCCATAGCCCTGTATCAATCCCCAAACTAATCCCACTGCCCCGCTCTCTCCCCATAGCCCTGTATCAATCCCCAAACTAATCCCACTGCCCCATTCTCTCGCCATAGTCCTGTATCAATCCCCAAACTAATCCCACTGCCCCGCTCCCTCCCCATAGTCCTGTATCAATCCCCAAACTAATCCCACTGCCCCGCTCTCTCCCCATAGTCCTGTATCAATCCCCAAACTAATCCCACTGCCCCGCTCCCTCCCCATAGTCCTGTATCAATCCCCAAACTAATCCCACTGCCCCGCTCTCTCCCCATAGTTCTGTATCAATCCCCAAACTAATCCCACTGCCCCGCTCTCTCCCCATAGTCCTGTATCAATCCCCAAACTAATCCCACTGCCCCGCTCCCTCCCCATAGTCCTGTATCAATCCCCAAACTAATCCCACTGCCCCGCTCTCTCCCCATAGTTCTGTATCAATCCCCAAACTAATCCCACTGCCCCGCTCTCTCCCCATAGTCCTGTATCAATCCCAAAACTAATTCCACTGTCCCGCTCTCTCCCCATAGTCCTGTATCAATCCCCAAACTAATACCACTGCCGCACTCTCTCCCCATAGCCCTGTATCAATCTCCAAACTAATCCCACTGCCCCGCTCTCTCCCCATAGTCCTGTATCAATCCCCAAACTAATCCCACTGCCCCGCTCTCTCCCCATAGTCCTGTATCAATCTCCAAACTAATCCCACTGCCCCGCTCTCTCCCCACAGTCCTGTATCAATCCCCAAACTAATCCCACTGCCCCGCTCTCTCCCCATAGCCCTGTATCAATCCCCAAACTAATCCCACTGCCCCACTCTCTCCCCATAGTCCGGTATCAATCCCCAAACTATTCCCACTGCCCCGCTCTCTCCCCATAGTCCTGTATCAATCCCCAAACTAATCCCGCTGCCCCGCTCTCTCCCCATAGCCCTGTATCAATCACAAAACTAATCCCACTGCCCCGCTCTCTCCCCATAGTCCTGTATCAATCCCCAAACTAATCCCACTGCCTCGCTCTCTCCCCATAGTCCTGTATCAATCCCCAAACTAATCCCGCTGCCCCGCTCTCTCCCCATAGCCCTGTATCAATCCCCAAACTAATCCCACAGCCCCGCTCTCTCCCCATAGCCCTGTATCAATCCCCAAACTAATCCCACTGCCCCACTCTCTCCCCATAGTCCTGTATCAATCCCCAAACTAATCCCACTGCCCCGCTCTCTCCCCATAGTCCTGTATCAATCCCCAAACTAATCCCACTGCCTCGCTCTCTCCCCATAGTCCTGTATCAATCCCCAAACTAATCCCACTGCCCCGCTCTCTCCCCATAGCCCTGTATCAATCCCCAAACTAATCCCACTGCCCCGCTCTCTCCCCATAGCCCTGTATCAATCCCCAAACTAATCCCACTGCCCCGCTCTCTCCCTATAGTCCGGTATCAATCCCCAAACTAATCCCACTGCCCCACTCTCTCCCCATAGTCCTGTATCAATCCCCAAACTAATCCCACTGTCCCGCTCTCTCCCCATAGTCCGGTATCAATCCCCAAACTAATCCCACTGCCCCACTCTCTCCCCATAGTCCTGTATCAATCCCCAAACTAATCCCACTGCCCCGCTCTCTCCCTATAGTCCGGTATCAATCCCCAAACTAATCCCACTGCCCCACTCAATCCCCATAGTCCTGTATCAATCCCCAAACTAATCCCACTTCCCCGCTCTCTCCCCATAGTCCTGTATCAATCCCCAAACTAATCCCACTGCCCCGCTCTCTCCCTATAGTCCGGTATCAATCCCCAAACTAATCCCACTGCCCCACTCTCTCCCCATAGTCCTGTATCAATCCCCAAACTAATCCCACTCCCCCGCTCTCTGCCCATAGCCCTGTATCAATCCCCAAACTAATCCCACTGCCCCACTCTCTCCCCATAGTCCTGTATCAATCCCCAAACTAATCCCACTGCCCCGCTCTCTCCCCAAAATCCTGTATCAATCCCCAAACTAATCCCACTGCCCCGCTCTCTCCCCATAGTCCTGTATCAATCACCAAACTAATCCCACTGCCCCGCTCTCTCCCCATAGCCCTGTATCAATCCCCAAACTAATCCCACTGCCCCGCTCTCTCCCCATAGCCCTGTATCAATCCCCAAACTAACCCACTGCCCCGCTCTCTCCCCATAGCCCTGTATCAATCCCCAAACTAATCCCACTGCCCCGCTCTCTCCCCATAGTCCTGTATCTATCCCCAAACTAATCCCACTGCCCCGCTCTCTCCACGTAGCCCTGTATCAATCCCCAAACTAATCCCACTGCCCCGCTCTCTCCCCATAGTCCTGTATCAATCCCCAAACTAATCCCACTGCCCCGCTCTCTCCCCATAGTCCTGTATCAATCCCCAAACTAATCCCACTGCCCCGCTCTCTCCCCATAGTCCTGTATCAATCCCCAAACTAATCCCACTGCCCCGCTCTCTCCCCATAGTCCTGTATCAATCCCCAAACTAATCCCACTGCCCCGCTCTCTCCCCATAGCCCTGTATCAATCCCCAAACTAACCCACTGCCCCGCTCTCTCCCCATAGTCCTGTATCAATCCCCAAACTAATCCTACTGCCCCGCTCTCTCCCCATAGTCCTGTATCAATCTCCAAACTAATCCCACTGCCCCGCTCTCTCCCCATAGTCCTGTATCAATCACCAAACTAATCCCACTTCCCCGCTCTCTCCCCATAGTCCTGTATCAATCCCCAAACTAATCCCACTGCCCCGCTCTCTCCCCATAGTCCTGTATCAATCCCCAAACTAATCCCGCTGCCCCGCTCTCTCCCCATAGTCCTGTATCAATCCCCAAACTAATCCCACTGCCCCGCTCTCTCCCCATAGCCCTGTATCAATCCCCAAACTAATCCCACTGCCCCGCTCTCTCCCTATAGTCCGGTATCAATCCCCAAACTAATCCCACTGCCCCACTCTCTCCCCATAGTCCTGTATCAATCCCCAAACTAATCCCACTGTCCCGCTCTCTCCCCATAGTCCGGTATCAATCCCCAAACTAATCCCACTGCCCCACTCTCTCCCCATAGTCCTGTATCAATCCCCAAACTAATCCCACTGCCCCGCTCTCTCCCTATAGTCCGGTATCAATCCCCAAACTAATCCCACTGCCCCACTCAATCCCCATAGTCCTGTATCAATCCCCAAACTAATCCCACTTCCCCGCTCTCTCCCCATAGTCCTGTATCAATCCCCAAACTAATCCCACTGCCCCGCTCTCTCCCTATAGTCCGGTATCAATCCCCAAACTAATCCCACTGCCCCACTCTCTCCCCATAGTCCTGTATCAATCCCCAAACTAATCCCACTCCCCCGCTCTCTGCCCATAGCCCTGTATCAATCCCCAAACTAATCCCACTGCCCCACTCTCTCCCCATAGTCCTGTATCAATCCCCAAACTAATCCCACTGCCCCGCTCTCTCCCCAAAATCCTGTATCAATCCCCAAACTAATCCCACTGCCCCGCTCTCTCCCCATAGTCCTGTATCAATCCCCAAACTAATCCCACTGCCCCGCTCTCTCCCCATAGCCCTGTATCAATCCCCAAACTAACCCACTGCCCCGCTCTCTCCCCATAGCCCTGTATCAATCCCCAAACTAATCCCACTGCCCCGCTCTCTCCCCATAGTCCTGTATCTATCCCCAAACTAATCCCACTGCCCCGCTCTCTCCACATAGCCCTGTATCAATCCCCAAACTAATCCCACTGCCCCGCTCTCTCCCCATAGTCCTGTATCAATCCCCAAACTAATCCCACTGCCCCGCTCTCTCCCCATAGTCCTGTATCAATCCCCAAACTAATCCCACTGCCCCGCTCTCTCCCCATAGTCCTGTATCAATCCCCAAACTAATCCCACTGCCCCGCTCTCTCCCCATAGTCCTGTATCAATCCCCAAACTAATCCCACTGCCCCGCTCTCTCCCCATAGCCCTGTATCAATCCCCAAACTAACCCACTGCCCCGCTCTCTCCCCATAGTCCTGTATCAATCCCCAAACTAATCCTACTGCCCCGCTCTCTCCCCATAGTCCCGTATCAATCTCCAAACTAATCCCACTGCCCCGCTCTCTCCCCATAGTCCTGTATCAATCTCCAAACTAACCCACTGCCCCGCTCTCTCCCCATAGTCCTGTATCAATCTCCAAACTAACCCACTGCCCCGCTCTCTCCCCATAGTCCTGTATCAATCCCCAAACTAACCCACTGCCCCGCTCTCTCCCCATAGTCCTGTATCAATCCCCAAACTAACCCACTGCCCCGCTCTCTCCCCATAGTCCTGTATCAATCCCCAAACTAATCCCACTGCCCCGCTCTCTCCACATAGCCCTGTATCAATCCCCAAACTAACCCACTGCCCCGCTGTCTCCCCATAGTCCTGTATCAATCCCCAAACTAATCCCACTGCCCCGCTCTCTCCCCATAGTCCTGTATCAATCCCCAAACTAATCCCACTGCCCCGCTCTCTCCCCATAGCCCTGTATCAATCCCCAAACTAATCCCACTGCCCCACTCTCTCGCCATAGTCCTGTATCAATCCCCAAACGAATCCCACTGCCCCGCTCTCTCCCCATAGCCCGGTATCAATCCCCAAACTAATCCCACTGCCCCGCTCTCTCCCCATAGTCCTGTATCAATCCCCAAACTAATCCCACTGCCCCGCTCCCTCCCCATAGTCCTGTATCAATCCCCAAACTAATCCCACTGCCCCGCTCTCTCCCCATAGTCCTGTATCAATCCCCAAACTAATCCCACTGCCCCGCTCTCTCCCCATAGTCCTGTATCAATCCCCAAACTAATCCCACTGCCCCGCTCTCTCCCCATAGTCTTGTATCAATCCCCAAAATAATCCCACTGCCCCGCTCTCTCCTCATAGTCCTGTATCAATCTCCAAACTAATCCCACTGCCCCGGTCTCTTCCCATAGTCCTGTTTCAATCCCCAAACTAATCCCACTGCCCCGCACTCTACCCATAGTCCTGTATCAATCCCCAAACTAATCCCACTGCCCCGCTCTCTCCCCATAGTCCTGTATCAATCCCCAAACTAATCCCACTGCCCCGCTCTCTCCTCATAGTCCTGTATCAATCCCCAAACTAATCCCACTGCCCCGCTCTCTGCCATAGCCCTGTATCAATCCCCAAACTAATCCCACTGCACCGCTCTCTCCCCATAGCCCTGTATCAATCCCCAAACTAATCCCACTGCCCCATTCTCTCGCCATAGTCCTGTATCAATCCCCAAACGAATCCCACTGCCCCGCTCTCTCCCCATAGCCCTGTATCAATCCCCAAACTAATCCCACTGCCCCGCTCTCTCCCCATAGCCCGGTATCAATCCCCAAACTAATCCCACTGCCCTGCTCTCTCCCCATAGTCCTGTATCAATCCCCAAACTAATCCCACTGCCCCGCTCCCTCCCCATAGTCCTGTATCAATCCCCAAACTAATCCCACTGCCCCGCTCTCTCCCCATAGTCCTGTATCAATCCCAAAACTAATTCCACTGTCCCGCTCTCTCCCCATAGTCCTGTATCAATCCCCAAACTAATACCACTGCCGCACTCTCTCCCCATAGCCCTGTATCAATCTCCAAACTAATCCCACTGCCCCGCTCTCTCCCCATAGCCCTGTATCAATCCCCAAACTAATCCCACTGCCCCGCTCTCTCGCCATAGTCCTGTATCAATCCCCAAACTAAAGCCACTGCCCCGCTCTCTCCCCATAGTCCTGTATCAATCCCCAAACTAATCCCACTGCCCCGCTCTCTCCCCATAGTCCTGTATCAATCCCCAAACTAATCCCACTGCCCCGCTCTCTCCCCATAGTCCTGTATCAATCCCCAAACTAATCCCACTTCCCCGCTCTCTCCTCATAGTCCTGTATCGATCCCCAAACTAATCCCACTGCCCCGCTCTCTCCTCATAGTCCTGTATCAATCCCCAAACTAATCCCACTGCCCCGCTCTCTCCTCATAGTCCTGTATCAATCCCCAAACTAATCCCGCTGCCCCGCTCTCACCCCATAGCCCTGTATCAATCCCCAAACTAATCCCACTGCCCCGCTCTCTCCCCATAGCCCTGTATCAATCCCCAAACTAATCCCACTGCCCCATTCTCTCGCCATAGTCCTGTATCAATCCCCAAACTAATCCCACTGCCCCGCTCCCTCCCCATAGTCCTGTATCAATCCCCAAACTAATCCCACTGCCCCGCTCTCTCCCCATAGTCCTGTATCAATCCCCAAACTAATCCCACTGCCCCGCTCCCTCCCCATAGTCCTGTATCAATCCCCAAACTAATCCCACTGCCCCGCTCTCTCCCCATAGTTCTGTATCAATCCCCAAACTAATCCCACTGCCCCGCTCTCTCCCCATAGTCCTGTATCAATCCCCAAACTAATCCCACTGCCCCGCTCCCTCCCCATAGTCCTGTATCAATCCCCAAACTAATCCCACTGCCCCGCTCTCTCCCCATAGTTCTGTATCAATCCCCAAACTAATCCCACTGCCCCGCTCTCTCCCCATAGTCCTGTATCAATCACAAAACTAATTCCACTGTCCCGCTCTCTCCCCATAGTCCTGTATCAATCCCCAAACTAATACCACTGCCGCACTCTCTCCCCATAGCCCTGTATCAATCTCCAAACTAATCCCACTGCCCCGCTCTCTCCCCATAGTCCTGTATCAATCCCCAAACTAATCCCACTGCCCCGCTCTCTCCCCATAGTCCTGTATCAATCTCCAAACTAATCCCACTGCCCCGCTCTCTCCCCACAGTCTGTATCAATCCCCAAACTAATCCCACTGCCCCGCTCTCTCCCCATAGCCCTGTATCAATCCCCAAACTAATCCCACTGCCCCACTCTCTCCCCATAGTCCGGTATCAATCCCCAAACTATTCCCACTGCCCCGCTCTCTCCCCATAGTCCTGTATCAATCCCCAAACTAATCCCGCTGCCCCGCTCTCTCCCCATAGCCCTGTATCAATCACAAAACTAATCCCACTGCCCCGCTCTCTCCCCATAGTCCTGAATCAATCCCCAAACTAATCCCACTGCCTCGCTCTCTCCCCATAGTCCTGTATCAATCCCCAAACTAATCCCGCTGCCCCGCTCTCTCCCCATAGACCCTGTATCAATCCCCAAACTAATCCCACAGCCCCGCTCTCTCCCCATAGCCCTGTATCAATCCCCAAACTAATCCCACTGCCCCACTCTCTCCCCATAGTCCTGTATCAATCCCCAAACTAATCCCACTGCCCCGCTCTCTCCCCATAGTCCTGTATCAATCCCCAAACTAATCCCACTGCCTCGCTCTCTCCCCATAGTCCTGTATCAATCCCCAAACTAATCCCGCTGCCCCGCTCTCTCCCCATAGCCCTGTATCAATCCCCAAACTAATCCCACTGCCCCGCTCTCTCCCCATAGCCCTGTATCAATCCCCAAACTAATCCCACTGCCCCGCTCTCTCCCTATAGTCCGGTATCAATCCCCAAACTAATCCCACTGCCCCACTCTCTCCCCATAGTCCTGTATCAATCCCCAAACTAATCCCACTGTCCCGCTCTCTCCCCATAGTCCGGTATCAATCCCCAAACTAATCCCACTGCCCCACTCTCTCCCCATAGTCCTGTATCAATCCCCAAACTAATCCCACTGCCCCGCTCTCTCCCTATAGTCCGGTATCAATCCGCAAACTAATCCCACTGCCCCACTCAATCCCCATAGTCCTGTATCAATCCCCAAACTAATCCCACTTCCCCGCTCTCTCCCCATAGTCCTGTATCAATCCCCAAACTAATCCCACTGCCCCGCTCTCTCCCTATAGTCCGGTATCAATCCCCAAACTAATCCCACTGCCCCACTCTCTCCCCATAGTCCTGTATCAATCCCCAAACTAATCCCACTCCCCCGCTCTCTGCCCATAGCCCTGTATCAATCCCCAAACTAATCCCACTGCCCCACTCTCTCCCCATAGTCCTGTATCAATCCCCAAACTAATCCCACTGCCCCGCTCTCTCCCCAAAATCCTGTATCAATCCCCAAACTAATCCCACTGCCCCGCTCTCTCCCCATAGTCCTGTATCAATCACCAAACTAATCCCACTGCCCCGCTCTCTCCCCATAGCCCTGTATCAATCCCCAAACTAATCCCACTGCCCCGCTCTCTCCCCATAGCCCTGTATCAATCCCCAAACTAACCCACTGCCCCGCTCTCTCCCCATAGCCCTGTATCAATCCCCAAACTAATCCCACTGCCCCGCTCTCTCCCCATAGTCCTGTATCTATCCCCAAACTAATCCCACTGCCCCGCTCTCTCCACATAGCCCTGTATCAATCCCCAAACTAATCCCACTGCCCCGCTCTCTCCCCATAGTCCTGTATCAATCCCCAAACTAATCCCACTGCCCCGCTCTCTCCCCATAGTCCTGTATCAATCCCCAAACTAATCCCACTGCCCCGCTCTCTCCCCATAGTCCTGTATCAATCCCCAAACTAATCCCACTGCCCCGCTCTCTCCCCATAGTCCTGTATCAATCCCCAAACTAATCCCACTGCCCCGCTCTCTCCCCATAGCCCTGTATCAATCCCCAAACTAACCCACTGCCCCGCTCTCTCCCCATAGTCCTGTATCAATCCCCAAACTAATCCTACTGCCCCGCTCTCTCCCCATAGTCCTGTATCAATCTCCAAACTAATCCCACTGCCCCGCTCTCTCCCCATAGTCCTGTATCAATCTCCAAACTAACCCACTGCCCCGCTCTCTCCCCATAGTCCTGTATCAATCCCCAAACTAATCCCACTGCCCCGCTCTCTCCCCATAGTCCTGTATCAATCCCCAAACTAATCCCACTGCCCCGCTCTCTCCCCATAGCCCTGTATCAATCCCCAAACTAATCCCACTGCCCCACTCTCTCGCCATAGTCCTGTATCAATCCCCAAACGAATCCCACTGCCCCGCTCTCTCCCCATAGCCCGGTATCAATCCCCAAACTAATCCCACTGCCCCGCACTCTCCCCATAGTCCTGTATCAATCCCCAAACTAATCCCACTGCCCCGCTCCCTCCCCATAGTCCTGTATCAATCCCCAAACTAATCCCACTGCCCCGCTCTCTCCCCATAGTCCTGTATCAATCCCCAAACTAATCCCACTGCCCCGCTCTCTCCCCAGAGTCCTGTATCAATCCCCAAACTAATACCACTGCCCCGCTCTCTCCCTATAGTCCTGTATCAATCCCCAAACTAATCCCACTGCCCCGCTCTCTCCCCATAGTCCTGTATCAATCCCCAAACTGATCCCACTGCCCCGCTCTCTCCCCATAGTCCTGTATCAATCCCCAAACTAATCCCACTGCCCCGCTCTCTCCCCATAGTCCTGTATCAATCCCCAAACTAATCCCACTGCCCCGCTCTCTCCCCATAGTCCTGTATCAATCCCCAAACTAATCCCACTGCCCCGCTATCTCCTCATAGTTCTGTATCAATCTCCAAACTAATCCCACTGCCCCGGTCTCTCCCCATAGTCCTGTTTCAATCCCCAAACTAATCCCACTGCCCCGCACTCTACCCATAGTCCTGTATCAATCCCCAAACTAATCCCACTGCCCCGCTCTCTCCCCATAGCCCTGTATCAATCCCCAAACTAATCACACTGCCCCGCTCTCTCCCCATCGTCCTGTATCAATCCCCAAACTAATCCCACTGCCCCGCTCTCTCCTCATAGTCCTGTATCAATCCCAAAACTAATCCCACTTCCCCGCTCTCTCCCCATAGCCCTGTATCAATCCCCAAACTAATCCCACTGCCCCGCTCTCTCCTCATAGTCCTGTATCAATCCCAAAACTAATCCCACTTCCCCGCTCTCTCCCCATAGCCCTGTATCAATCCGCAAACTAATCCCACTGCCCCGCTCTCTCCCCATAGCCCGGTATCAATCCCCAAACTAATCCCACTGCCCCGCTCTCTCCCCATAGTCCTGTATCAATCCCCAAACTAATCCCACTGCCCCGCTCCCTCCCCATAGTCCTGTATCAATCCCCAAACTAATCCCACTGCCCCGCTCTCTCCCCATAGTCCTGTATCAATCCCAAAACTAATTCCACTGTCCCGCTCTCTCCCCATAGTCCTGTATCAATCCCCAAACTAATCCCACTTCCCCGCTCTCTCCCCATAGTCCTGTATCAATCCCCAAACTAATCCCACTGCCCCGCTCCCTCCCCATAGTCCTGTATCAATCCCCAAACTAATCCCACTGCCCCGCTCTCTCCCCATAGTCCTGTATCAATCCCCAAACTAATCCCACTGCCCCGCTCTCTCCACATAGCCCTGTATCAATCCCCAAACTAATCCCACTGCCCCGCTCTCTCCCCATAGTCCTGTATCAATCCCCAAACTAATCCCACTGCCCCGCTCTCTCCCCATAGTCCTGTATCAATCCCCAAACTAATCCCACTGCCCCGCTCTCTCCCCATAGTCCTGTATCAATCCCCAAACTAATCCCACTGCCCCGCTCTCTCCCCATAGTCCTGTATCAATCCCCAAACTAATCCCACTGCCCCGCTCTCTCCCCATAGCCCTGTATCAATCCCCAAACTAACCCACTGCCCCGCTCTCTCCCCATAGTCCTGTATCAATCCCCAAACTAATCCTACTGCCCCGCTCTCTCCCCATAGTCCTGTATCAATCTCCAAACTAATCCCACTGCCCCGCTCTCTCCCCATAGTCCTGTATCAATCTCCAAACTAACCCACTGCCCCGCTCTCTCCCCATAGTCCTGTATCAATCCCCAAACTAATCCCACTGCCCCGCTCTCTCCCCATAGTCCTGTATCAATCCCCAAACGAATCCCACTGCCCCGCTCTCTCCCCATAGCCCTGTATCAATCCCCAAACTAATCCCACTGCCCCACTCTCTCGCCATAGTCCTGTATCAATCCCCAAACGAATCCCACTGCCCCGCTCTCTCCCCATAGCCCGGTATCAATCCCCAAACTAATCCCACTGCCCCGCTCTCTCCCCATAGTCCTGTATCAATCCCCAAACTAATCCCACTGCCCCGCTCCCTCCCCATAGTCCTGTATCAATCCCCAAACTAATCCCACTGCCCCGCTCTCTCCCCATAGTCCTGTATCAATCCCCAAACTAATCCCACTGCCCCGCTCTCTCCCCATAGTCCTGTATCAATCCCCAAACTAATCCCACTGCGCCGCTCTCTCCCCATAGTCCTGTATCAATCCCCAAACTAATCCCACTGCCCCGCTCTCTCCCCAGAGTCCTGTATCAATCCCCAAACTAATACCACTGCCCCGCTCTCTCCCTATAGTCCTGTATCAATCCCCAAACTAATCCCACTGCCCCGCTCTCTCCCCATAGTCCTGTATCAATCCCCAAACTGATCCCACTGCCCCGCTCTCTCCCCATAGTCCTGTATCAATCCCCAAACTAATCCCACTGCCCCGCTCTCTCCCCATAGTCCTGTATCAATCCCCAAACTAATCCCACTGCCCCGCTCTCTCCCCATAGTCCTGTATCAATCCCCAAACTAATCCCACTGCCCCGCTATCTCCTCATAGTTCTGTATCAATCTCCAAACTAATCCCACTGCCCCGGTCTCTCCCCATAGTCCTGTTTCAATCCCCAAACTAATCCCACTGCCCCGCACTCTACCCATAGTCCTGTATCAATCCCCAAACTAATCCCACTGCCCCGCTCTCTCCCCATAGCCCTGTATCAATCCCCAAACTAATCACACTGCCCCGCTCTCTCCCCATCGTCCTGTATCAATCCCCAAACTAATCCCACTGCCCCGCTCTCTCCTCATAGTCCTGTATCAATCCCAAAACTAATCCCACTTCCCCGCTCTCTCCCCATAGCCCTGTATCAATCCCCAAACTAATCCCACTGCCCCGCTCTCTCCCCATAGCCCTGTATCAATCCCCAAACTAATCCCACTGCCCCGCTCTCTCCCCATAGCCCTGTATCAATCCCCAAACTAATCCCACTGCCCCATTCTCTCGCCATAGTCCTGTATCAATCCCCAAACGAATCCCACTGCCCCGCTCTCTCCCCATAGCCCTGTATCAATCCCCAAACTAATCCCACTGCCCCGCTCTCTCCTCATAGTCCTGTATCAATCCCAAAACTAATCCCACTTCCCCGCTCTCTCCCCATAGCCCTGTATCAATCCGCAAACTAATCCCACTGCCCCGCTCTCTCCCCATAGCCCGGTATCAATCCCCAAACTAATCCCACTGCCCCGCTCTCTCCCCATAGTCCTGTATCAATCCCCAAACTAATCCCACTGCCCCGCTCCCTCCCCATAGTCCTGTATCAATCCCCAAACTAATCCCACTGCCCCGCTCTCTCCCCATAGTCCTGTATCAATCCCAAAACTAATTCCACTGTCCCGCTCTCTCCCCATAGTCCTGTATCAATCCCCAAACTAATCCAACTGCCCCGCTCTCTCCCCATAGCCCTGTATCAATCCCCAAACTAATACCACTGCCCCACTCTCTCCCCATAGTCCTGTATCAATCCCCAAACTAATCCCACTGCCCCGCTCTCTGCCCATAGCCCTGTATCAATCCCCAAACTAATCCCACTGCCCCACTCTCTCCCCATAGTCCTGTATCAATCCCCAAACTAATCCCACTGCCCCGCTCTCTCCCCATAGCCCTTTATCAATCCCAAAACTAATCCCACTGCCTCGCTCTCTCCCCATAGTCCTGTAACAATCCCCAAACTAATCCCACTGCCCCGCTCTCGCCCCACAGCCCTGTATCAAACCCCAAACTAATCCCACTGCCGCACTCTCTCCCCATAGCCCTGTATCAATCTCCAAACTAATCCCACTGCCCCGCTCTCTCCCCATAGTCCTGTATCAATCCCCAAACTAATCCCACTGCCCCGCTCTCTCCCCATAGTCCTGTATCAATCTCCAAACTAATCCCACTGCCCCGCTCTCTCCCCATAGTCCTGTATCAATCCCCAAACTAATCCCACTGCCCCGCTCTCTCCCCATAGTCCTGTATCAATCTGCAAACTAATCCCACTGCCCCGCTCTCTCCCCATAGTCTTGTATCAATCCCCAAACTAATCCCACTGCCCCGCTCTCTCCCCATAGTCCTGTATCAATCCTCAAACTAATCCCACTGCCTCGCTCTCTCCCCATAGTCCTGTATCAATCCCCAAACTAATCCCACTGCTCCGCTCTCTCCCCATAGTCCTGTATCAATCCCCAAACTAATCCCACTGCCCCGCTCTCTCCCCATAGCCCTGTATCAATCCCCAAACTAATCCCACTGCCCCGCTCTCTCCCCATAGTCCTGTATCAATCTACAAACTAATCCCACTGCCCCGCTCTCTCCCCATAGTCCTGTATCAATCCCCAAACTAATCCCACTGCCCCGCTCTCTCCCCATTGTCCTGTATCAATCCCCAAACTAGCTCTCTCTCTGTCTCTCTCAGTCTCTCTCTTTCTGTACCTCTTTCACTCTCTATATATCTCTCTGTCTCTATCTGTTTCTAGCTCTCTCTCTCTCTCTCACTCGCTCAGTCTGTCTCTTTTCCTCTCTCTCTCTGTGTCTCTCTCTCTATCTCTCTGTCTTTCTCTGTCTTCCAGTGTGTCTCGCTCTCTCTCTGTCTCTCTCTCGTTCTCCCTCTCTCCCTCTCTCTCTGTCTCCCTCTCTGTCTCTCTCTCTCTGTCTCTCTCTCTCTCTCTCTCTCTGTCTCTCTTTCTCTATCTTACTGTCGCTCCCTGTCTTTCTCTGTCTAGCTCCCTCTCGCTCTCTCTCTCCCCGTCTCTGTTTCTCTCTCGTTCTATCTTTCCCTCTCTCTGCCTCCCTCTCCCTCTTGCTCTCTCTCTCTGTATCTCTCCCTGTCTTTATCTCTGTCGTTCCCTCTCTCTCTATCTTACTGTCGCTCCCTGTCTTTCTCTGACTATCTCTCTATCGCTCTCTTTCTGTCTCTCTGTGTTTCTATCTCTCTGTCTCAATTTCTGTGTTTCTCTCTCTCTGTATTTTTTCTCTATCTCTCTGTCTTTGTCTCTCATTCTCTGTCTCTCTCCCAATCTCTCTCTCTCGCTCTCTCTCTCACTCTCTCTCTCTCTGTCTTGCTCTCTGTCTCTCTCTCTCTGTCTCTCTCTCACCATCTCTCTGTCTGTCTGCCTGTCTCCCTCTCTCTTTCTCACTCTCTCGCTCTCTGTCTCTCTCTCGCTCTATCTAGCTGTCTCTATCTCTCTCTCTCTGTCTATCTGTCTCGCTGTCTTTCTCTCTCTCTTTGTGTCTTCTCTCTCTTTCTCTCTCTCTCTCTCTCTCTCACTCTGTCTCTCTCTCTCTCACTCTGTCTTTCTTTCTCTCTCTGTCTCTCTCTCTGTCTCTCTCTCTATCCCTCTCTTACTATCCCTCTCTCTCTATCCCTCTCTCTCTCCCTTCCTGTCTCTCTCTGCCTTTCTCTCTGACTGAGTCTCTGAGTTTCTCACTCTGTCTCTCTCTCCTGTCTCTTTTCATCTCTTTCTCTCTCTCTGTCCCTCCCTCTGTGCCCCTCTCTCTCTCCTTATCTCTCTCTCACTAACTCTGTCTCTCACTCTGTCTCTCTCTCTCTCTCTCCGTATCTCTCTGTACCACTCTCTCTTCCCTTTCTCTCTCTATCCCTCTCTAACTTTGACTGTCTCTCTCTCCCTCTCGCTGAAACTCTCTGCCATTCTCACTCAGTCACACTCGCTCTCTCTCTCTCTATCTCTCTCTATCTCGTTCACTCGCTCTGTCTCTGTCTCTTTCTCTCTGTCTCTCTCTCTCTCTGTCTCTCTGTCTGTCTCTCTCTCTCACTCTCTCTCTCTTTCTTTCACTGGCTCTCTCTGTCTGTCTCTCCCTCTCTTTGTCTCTCTCTGTATCACTCTCTCACCCTATCTCTCTCTATCCCTCCCTCTCTCTCTGACTCTCTCTGTCTCTCTCCATCTCCCTGTCTGTCTCTCACTCTCTTCCCACTCTCTATCTCTCTCTATCCCTCTCTGTCTCTCTCTCTCTCTCTGTCTGTCTCTCACTCACTGTGTCTCTCTCTCTCTCTCCCTCTCTGTCTCTGTCTCTCTTTCTCTCGCTCTCACTCTCTCTCTCTCTGTGTCTCTCTCTCCATGTCTCTTTCTCTGTCTCCCTCTCTCTGTCTCTCTCGCACTCTCTGTGACTCTCTCTGTCTCTCTCTCTCTGTCTCTGACACTCTCTCTCCCGCTCTGTCCCTCTCTCTCTCTGTCATTCTCTCCCTGTCTCTGTTTCTCTCTGTCTGTATGTTTATCTCTTTCTCTGTATATCTCTCCCTCTGTTTCTCTGTCTGTATGTCTGTCTCTTTCTCTGTATATCTCTCCCTCTCTCTCTCTCTGTCTCTCTGAAGCTCTCCCAGAACCACACTGACAATGCACACACCGATCTTCAGTCATCCATTTTACATTTGTTAATGGTCACCATTTTATGTTAACACTGGGAGATTGATTACAGAGACCGAATACTCTCTAATTTAACGTTAGCTGCTTAAAGGTGTACCTGCCCTGGGAGTGTTTGATGGGACAGTGTAGAGGGAGCTTTACTCTGTATCTAACCCCGTGCTGTACCTGCCCTGGGAGTGTTTGATGGGACAGTGTAGAGGGAGGTTTATTCTGTATCTAACATGTGCTGTACCTGTCCTGGGAGAGTTTGATGGGACAGTGTAGAGGGAGCTTTACTCTGTATCTAACCCCATGTACCTGCCCTGGGTGTATTTGATGGAACAGTGTAGAGGGAGCTTTACTCTGTATCTAACCCCATGTACCTGCCCTGGGAGTGTTTGATGGGACAGTGTAAAGGGAGCTTTACTCTGTATCTAACCCCGTGTACCTGCCCTGGGAGTGTTTGATGGGACAGTGTAGAGGGAGCTTTACTCTGTATCTAACCCCCTGTACCTGCCCTGTGAGTGTTTGATGGGACAGTGCAGAGGGAGCTTTACTCTGTATCTAACCCCCTGTACCTGCCCTGGGAGTGTTTGATGGGACAGTGTAGAGAGAGCTTGACTCTGTATCTAACCCCTGTACCTGTCCTGAGAGAGTTTGATGGGACAGTGTAGAGAGAGCTTGACTCTGTATCTAACCCACTGTACCTGCCCTGGGAGTGTTTGATGGGGACAGTGTAGAGGGAGCTTTACTCTGTATCTAACCTTCTGTACCTGCCCTGGGAGTGTTTGATGGGACAGTGCAGATGGAGCTTTACTCTGTATCTATCCCCGTGCTGCACCTGCCCTGGGAGTGTTTGATGGGACAGTGCAGAGGGAGCTTTACTCTGTATCAAACCCCGTGCTGTACCTGCTCTGGGAGTGTTTGATGGGACAGTGTAGAGGGAGCTTTACTCTGTATCAAACCCCCTGTACCTGCCCTGGGAGTATTTGATGGGACAGTGCAGAGGGAGCTTTACTCTGTATCTAACCCCGTGCTGTACCTGCCCTGGGAGTGTTTGATGGGACAGTGTAGAGGGAGCTTTACTCTGTATCTAACCCCGTGCTGTACCTGCCCTGGGAGTGTCTGTTGGGGCAGTGTAGAGGGAGCTTTACTCTGTATCTAACCCATGCTGTACCTGCCCTGGGAGTGTTTGATGGGACAGTGTAGAGTGAGCTTTACTCTGTATCTAACCCCGTGCTGTACCTGCACTGGGAGTGTTTGATGGGACAGTGTAGAGGGAGCTTTACTCTGTATCGAACCCCCTGTACCTGCCCTGGGAGTGTTTGATGGGACAGTGTCGAGGGAGCTTTACTCTGTATCTAACCCCCTGTACCTGCCCTGGGAGTGTTTGATGGGACAGTGTAGAGGGAGCTTTACTCTGTATCTAACCCCTGTACCTGCCCTGGGAGTGTTTGATGGGACAGTGTAGAGGGAGCTTTACTCTGTATCTAACCCCCTGTACCTGCCCTGGGAGTGTTTGATGGGACAGTGCAGAGGGAGCTTTACTCTGTATCTAACCCCTGTACCTGTCCTGGGAGAGTTTGATGGGACAGTGTAGAGGGAGCTTTACTCTGTATCTAACCCCCTGTACCTGCCCTGGGAGTGTTTGATGGGGACAGTGTCGAGGGAGCTTTACTCTGTATCTAACCCTCTGTACCTGCCCTGGGAGAGTTTGATGGGACAGTGCAGAGGGAGCTTTACTCTGTATCTAACCCCGTGCTGCACCTGCCCTGGGAGTGTTTGTTGGGACAGAGCAGAGGGAGCTTTACTCTGTATCTAACCCCGTGCTGTACCTGCCCTGGGAGTATTTGATGGGACAGTGTAGAGGGAGCTTTACT
>NW_027252802.1:45000-87500 GCF_044704955.1 Pristiophorus japonicus
CTCTCCCATTCTGTCTCGCTTCCTCTCTCTCCCTCTGTCTCTGTCTCTCTCCCTCTCTCCCACTCTGTATCGCTTCATCGCTATCTCTCTCGCTTTCTCTCTCTCTCTGTTTCTCTCCCTCTCTCTCTACCTCTCTCTCTCCCGCTCTCTCTCTTTTGTTCTCTCTGTCTCTGTTTCTCTCCCTCTCTCTCTACCTCTCTCTCTCCCGCTCTCTCTCTATTGTTCTCTCTGTCTCTCTATCTCTCTCCGTCTCTCTCTGTCTCGCTCTCTCTCTCACACTGTATCTCTCCCTCTTTCTCCCTCTCTCTCTCTCTGTTCCTCCCTCTCTCTCTCAATCTCTGTCTCGCTTTCGCACTCTCTCTCTGTCTCTCTCTCTCTCTCACACTATCTCTCTCTCACGCTCTCTCTCTCTGTCTCTCTATCTCTCTGCCTCTCAATCTCTGTCTCTCTCTCGTGCTCTCACGTTCTGTCGCTCTCTCTGTCTCTCTCTGTCTCTTTCTCTCTCTGTCTTTCTCTCTCTCTGTTTCTCACTTTCTCTCTTACCTGTATCTCTCTCTATCTCTCTCTCTCTCTCTCTCACTCTGTCTCTGTCTCTCTCTCTCCCTCTCTATCTCCATCTCTCTCTCTCCTCTCTCTCTCTCCCTCTGTCTCTCTCTCTCTGTCTCTCCCTGTCACCCTCAGTCTCTCGGACTCTGTAACAAGAGACCTGGTATAAAATGGTCACCACGCAACTCATGTAAAAAGGCTGCTCAATCTCACACAAACTAATCCCACTGTCCCGCTCTCTCCCCATAGTCCTGTATCAATCCCCAAACTAATCCCACTGCCCCGCTCTCTCCCCATAGTCCTGTATCAATCCCCAAACTAATCCCACTGCCCCGCTCTCTCCCCATAGTCCTGTATCAATCCCCAAACTAATCCCACTGCCCCGCTCTCTGCCCATAGTCCTGTATCAATCCCCAAACTAATCCCACTGCCCCGCTCTCTGCCCATAGTCCTGTATCAATCCCCAAACTAATCCCACTGCCCCGCTCTCTCCCCATAGTCCTGTATCAATCTCCAAACTAATCCCACTGCCCCGCTCTCTCCCCACAGTCCTGTATCAATCCCCAAACTAATCCCACTGCCCCGCTCTCTCCCCATAGCCTTGTTTCAATCTCCAATCTAGCTCTCTCTCTGTCTCTCTCTCGCTCTCTGTCTCTGTCTCCCTCTCACTCTCTCTCTCCGTCTCTTTCTCTCTCTCTCGCTCTCCCTGTGTCTCTCTCTCTGTCTCTCCCTCTGTCTCTCCCTCATTCTCCCTCTCTCCCTCGCTCTCTGTCTCTCTCTCTCTGTCTCTCTCTCTCTCTGTCTCTCTCTCTCCCTCCCTCTCTCCCTGTCTCTCTCTATCTCTGTCTCTCTATCTCGCTTTCTGTCTCTCTGTCTGTCTCTCATTCTGTCTCTCTCTGTCTTTCTCCCCCTCTCTCTCTCTCTCCATCTCTGTTTCTCTCTCTCTCTATCTTTCCCTCTCTATCTCTCTGTCACTCTCTCGCTCGCGTTCTCCCTCTTTCTCCCTCTCTCTCTATCTCTCTGTATCTCTCTCTATCGCTCTCTCTGTCTGTATTTCTTTCCCTCTTCATGTATCTGTATTTTTCTGTCATTGTTTCTGTCTCTCTCTCGCTCTCTCTCTCTCTCTGTATTGCTCTCTGTCTCTGTCTCTCTCTCTGTCTCTCTCTCTCTCTCTACACTTCCTCCCTGTCTCTCTCTGTCCCTCTCCCTCTCCCTCTCTGTCTCTATCTTTCTTTCTCTCTGTCTATCTCTCTCTCTCTGTTTTTCTCTCTCTGACTCTCTCTCTCTCTCTCTGTCTGTCTCGCTCGCTATCTCTCTCGGTGTCTGTCGGTCTCCCTCTCTCTCTCTCTGTATCTCTCTATCTCTCTATATATCTCTGTCTCTCTCTATCTTTCTCAATCTGTCTTTATCTCTCTCTCTGTCTCTGTCTCTGTCTCTCTCGCTCTCTGTCTCGCTCTGTCTCTGTCGCCGTCTCTCTCTACCTCACTGTCTTTCTCTATCTTTCCCACTCTCTCTCTCCCTCTCTCTCTTTCCATCTCTGTTTCTCTCTCCATCTTTCCCTTGCACTCTGTCTCTCTCTCACTCTCGCTCTGTCTCTCTCTCTGTATCTCTCCGTGTCTTTATCTCTGTCTTTCCCTCTCTCCTATCAATCTCTCTCTGTGTCTCTCTCTGTCTCTCTATCTGTCTTTCCCTCTCTCTCTCTCTGTCTTTCTCTCTCTCTGTCTTTCTCTCTGTCTCTGTCTCTCTGTCTCTCTTTCTGTTGCTCTCTCACCTTCTCTCTGAGTCTCTCTCTATCTCATTCCGTCTCTCCCTCTCTGTATGGGACAGTGTAGAGGGAGCTTTACTCTGTATCTAACCCCCTGTACCTGCCCTGGGAGTGTTTGATGGGACAGTGTAGAGGGAGCTTTACTCTGTATCTAACCCCCTGTACCTGCCCTGGGAGTGTTTGATGGGACAGTGTAGAGGGAGCTTTACTCTGTATCTAACCCCCTGTACCTGCCCTGGGAGTGTTTGATGGGACAGTGTAGAGGGAGCTTTACTCTGTATCTAACCCCCTGTACCTGCCCTGGGAGTGTTTGATGGGACAGTGTAGAGGGAGCTTTACTCTGTATCTAACCCCCTGTACCTGTCCTGGGAGTGTTTGATGTGACAGTGTAGAGGGAGCTTTACTCTGTATCTAACCCCCTGTACCTGCCCTGGGAGTGTTTGATGGGACAGTGTAGAGGGAGCTTTACTCTGTATCTAACCCCCTGTACCTGCCCTGGGAGTGTTTGATGGGACAGTGTAGAGAGCGAGAGTGAGAGAGGAACAGAAAGAGAGAGAGACTGACAGAGAGACAGGGAGACTGAAAGAGAGAGCGAGAGTGAGGGACTCTGTATCTAGCCCCCTGTACCTGCCTGGGGAGGTTTGATGGGACTGTGTGGTGGGAGATTAAATGCCCAACTCTCTCTGTCCCTCTCAGTTTCTCTCTATCAGTCTCTCTCAATCTGTCCGTTCCTCTGTCTCTCTCGCTCTCTCTTTCAGGGTCACTGTCTCTCTCCCTCTTTGTATCTCTGTCCCTTTCTCTCTCTCGCTCTCTCTTTCAGTCTCCCTGTGTCTCTCCCTCTCTGTCCCTTTCTCTCTCTCGCTCTCTGTCTGTCTCTCTGTCTCCCTCTCTCCGTCTTGCTCCCTCACTCTCTCCCTCGCTCCCAATTTCTATCCATCTATCTCTCTTTCACTTTTTCCTCTGTCTCTGCTGCTGTCCATTTCTGATCTTTCTATTTCTTTCCCTTTTCTCCCAACGCGCTCTCTCTATCCCTAATTCTCTCACTGCTTCTTCCTGTCCACCTCTCTTTTTCTCTCTCCCTGTCTCTCATTCCCATTCTGATGTGTCCTTGATTGAAAAGTACCCTGACATATTGCAGCCTGACTGTTTAAACCCACAGCAAGAAATCACATTTCTGGGACATTTTTGATTTGCTAACCATCCAATTGTGGCTTGGAATATGTGGGTTAAATCTCGTTTCTCCATCTGAAAACTGTGAGTGTTTCAGATTGAGCAGTATATGGGATCAAAGGCTGATTCAGACAATGCTGCATTGTGGAACGGTGTGATATCTTCGCAGGGCAGGACATGGGGAACCAAGTTTTGTTGGTTTGAATAAGGTGTAAATACGATTGTGTCGCCCCCTCACAGATACACAGGATTGAAGCTGTTTACCATCAATGCCCTGAAAGAATGAAATGGTTCAACAAGGTGTGACTGACTTCAAACTCTTCAAACACATGAATGACCCGGAGACTGGGACCAATACACAAAGCCCCGAGCCCAGGCAGGCAAACCAGGTTTGTTCACAGATCCCATTTTGGTTTAGATTTCAAAAATATACTTTATTCCTCGAAAATGTTCACAATACATTGGAAAATAGTTCAGTAAATTGCGTTCAGCAATTCCATACAATTCATTTGGATGCTGACAGCATTTCCATACAATATACGAGCGTACATTTCATTTCAAGGTGGAGTTTAGTCCAATCTGTAAATGCTGTTCCATGTAGCACTGTGTAAATTAGGGTATTTCATGGAGCAGGTAAGGACAGGTTTACATTACATTCCAGGATACATTTCAATCCCCATCACCAATCACGTTACAGGTAGCACTGTGTCGATGGAAGCAGGACACGCAACGGATGAGAATACATTGAGATGTCTTTACAAGTTACTAAACAGTGCAGAAACTGACATTATACATGACACAACACAGGTGTGTTTCAGTACATGGGGCTCGATGTATACAAGCAGATTAACAAGTACAGGCCGAGGGGGGTCTGATTCCATCCCCTGGCGATGTGACATTCTGTCAAACGTGTTCGACATTCTGCTCAGGGAACAGTCTGTTAGATAATCTCACTCTACACTGTCCCATCAAACATTCCCAGGGCAGGTACAGGGGGTTAGATACAGAGTAAAGCTCCCTCTACACTGTCCCATCAAACACTCTCAGGTCAGGTACAGGGGGTTAGATACAGAGTAAAGCTCCCTCTACACTGTCCCATCAAACACTCTCAGGTCAGGTACAGGGGGTTAGATACAGAGTAAAGCTCCCTCTACACTGTCCTATCAAATACTCCCAGGGCAGGTACAGGGGGTTAGATACGGAGTAAAGCTCCCTCTACACTATCCCATCAAACACTCCCAGGGCAGGTACAGCATTGGGTTAGATAAAGAGTAAAGCTCCCTCTACACTGTCCCATCAAACACTCCCAGGGCAGGTACAGGGGGTTACATACAGAGTAAAGCTCCCTTTACACTGTCCCATCAAACACTCCCAGGTCAGGTACAGGGGGTTAGATACAGAGTAAAGCTCCCTCTACACTGTCCCATCAAACACTCCCAGGTCAGGTACAGGGGGTTAGATACAGAGTACAGCTCCCTCTACACTGTCCCATCAAACACTCCCAGGGCAGGTACACCTTTAAGCAGCTAACGTTAAATTAGAGAGTAGTCGGTCTCTGTTATCAATCTCCCAGTGTTAACATAAAATGGTGACCATTAACAAATGAAAAATGGATGACTGAAGATCGGTGTGTGCATTGTCACTGTGGTTCTGGGAGAGCTTCAGAAAGACAAAGAGAGAGAGAGGGAGAGATATACAGAGAAAGAGACAGACATACAGATAGAGAGACAGAGAGGGAGAGACACAGAGACAGGGAGAGAGAGACAGAAAGGGAGAGTGAGAGAGAGAGATAGCAAGTGGGAGAGAGACAGAGAGTGAGACAGACATACAGACAGAGAGAGACAGACAGGGAGAGACACAGAAACAGGGAGAGAGAGACAGAGAGAGAGAGACAGAGACGGAGAGAGAGAGAGAGAGAGAGAGAGACACACAGAGAGTGAGAGACAGACAGGGAGAGAGAGAGAGAGAGAGAGACAAAGAGAGTCAGAGAGAGAGAGAGAGAGACAGCGAGAGTCAAAGAGAGAGAGGGAGAGACAGACAGGGAGAGACAGAGAAAGAGACATAGAGAGAGAGAGACCGAGAGAGACTGAGAGACATAGAGAGAGCGACAGAGAGAGAGAGACTGAGAGAGAGAGACAGACAGAGAGACAGAGAGAGAGAGAGAGCGACAGGGAGAACGAGACAGAGAGACAGAGCGAGTGAACGAGACGGAGAGAGAGAGAGAGACAGAGTGAAATTGACAGAGTGAGAGTGGCAGAGAGTGTCAGAGAGAGGGAGAGACAGTCAAAGAGAGAGAGGGATGGGGAAAGATATGGAGAAAGAGTGATACAGTGAGATACAGAGAGAGAGAGTGACAGAGAGAGAGAGACAGAGAGGCAGAGAGAGAGAGACAGAGAGAGTCAGAGAGAGAGAGAGAGAGACAGAGAGTCAGAGAGAGAGAGAGAGAGACAGAGAGGGACACAGAAAGTGAGAGATAGACAGGGAGAGAGAGAGTGGGACAGAGTCAGCGAAAGAGAGAGAGAGAGAGCGAGACAGAGAGTCAGACAGAGAGAGAGAGATATAGAAAGAGTCAGAGAGTTAGCGAGAGACAGAGATAGTCAATGGATTGACAGACAGGGAGAGACAGAGAAAGAGACATAGAGAGAGAGACACAGAGAGACATAGAGGCAGAGACACAGAGAGAGAGACTGAGAGAGAGACACAGAGAGAGAGACACACAGAGAGAGAGACAGAGAGACAGAGAGAGAGAGCGACAGGGAGAACGAGACAGAAAGACAGAGCGAGTGAACGAGACAGAGAGAGAGAGACAGAGAGAGTGAGTGTGACAGAGAGAGAGTGGCAGAGAGTGTCAGAGAGAGGGAGAGACAGTCAAAGAGAGAGAGAGGGATAGAGAGAGATCGGGAGAAAGAGAGTGATACAGAGAAATACAGAGAGAGAGAGAGACAGAGAGAGAGATAATGTTAGTGAGAGAGAGATAAAGTGAGAGAGGGGCATAGAGGGAAGTACAGAGAGAGAGAAAGAGATGAAAAGAGACAGGAGAGAGACACAGAGAGACAGAGAGAGAAACTCAGAGACACAGAGAGAGAGAAAGGCAGAGTGAGAGGGATAGAGAGAGAGACAGAGAGAGAGACAGAGAGAGACAGAGTGAAAGACAGAGTGAGAGAGAGAGAGAGAGAGAGTGAGAGAGAGAGAGAGAGATAGAGACAAGACAGAGAGAGAGAGAGACAGAGAGAAAGACAGCGAGACAGATAGACAGAGAGAGAGAGTGAGAGACAGATAGATAGAGAGAGAGAGAGAGACAGAGAGCGAGAGAGAGAGAGAAAGAGAGAGTGAGACAGGCAGACAGACAGACAGAGAGATGGTGAGAGAGACGGAGAGAGAGACAGAGTGTGAGACACAGAGAGAGAGAGAGCGAGAGAGAGAGAGAGGGAGAGTGACAGAGAATGAGAGACAGAGAGAGAAAGACAGAGAGATAGAGAGACAGAAATACAGAGAGAGAGACACACAGAAATAAAGACAGAGAGAGAAACACAGAGTGACAGAGAAAGATAGTCAGAGAGAGACAGAGATTGATAGAGAGAGAGGGAAAGACAGAGATAAAGACAGGGAGAGATACAGAGAGAGAGAGATAGAGACAGAGGGAGAGGGAGACAGAGAGAAAGGGAAAGATAGAACGAGAGAGAAACAAAGACGGAGAGAGAGAGCGACAGGGAGAAAGACAGAGAAAGACAGAGAGAGAGAGAGAGCGAGAGACAGGCACAGAGAGAGAGGGAGAGCTAGAAACAGATCGAGAGAGATGGAGATATATCGAGAGGGAAAGAGATACAGACAAAGAGAGAGAGCCAGAGAGCGAGAGAGCGAGACCTGGGAGTCATGGTGCATTTGTCATTGAAAGTTGGCAAGTGGTGAACAAGACAAATGGCATGTTCGCCTTCATATCTCGGGCATTTGAGTATTGGCGCAGGGAGGTATTACTGCAGTTGTACAGGGCCTTGGTGAGGCATCACCTGGATTATTATGATCAGTTTTGGTGTCCTAATCTGAGGAAGGACGTTCTTGCTATTGAGAGAGTGCAGCGAAGGTTCACCAGACTGATTCCCGGGATGCCATGGCTGGCCAATGAGAAGAGATTGGATCCACTGAGCCTGCATTCACTGGAGTTTAAATGAATGAGATGGAACCTCTTAGAAACATATACAATTCTGACGGGACTGGACAGTTTAGATGCAAAAAGAATGTTTCCGACGTTGGGGAAGTCCAAAACTACTGGTCACAGTCTAAGGATAATGCGTAAGCCATTTAGGACCGAGACGAGGAGAGACCTTTTCACTCAGAGAGTTGTTAACCTGTGGAATTCACTACCACAGAGAGTTGTTGATGCCAATTCGTTAAATATATTCAAAATATGGCCCTTACGGATGGATCAAGGGGTATGGAGATAAAACAGGAACGGGGTACTGAGGTGAATGACCAGCCATGATCTGATTGAACGGTGGTGCAGTCTCGGAAGCCTGGATGGCCTACTCCTGCACCTATGTTCCATGTTTCTATGTTTCTATATTTCGTGGGACTGCCTATGATGCTGATGGTGATTCACCCGGACTGCAGACCCCTCACAGGGCGCCCGTTGCAGACAGTGTGTGAGTGAGAGTGTTATTATTCACGCGAATCACTGGTCACACCGGGGAGAGCAGCTCGCTCACAATATCAGGACACAGGGAGTCTGATGCAGGAACGTTTCTGCGTCTTCTCATCGTTTAATTAATTTCAGAATCAGTGTGAAGGGATATTTCCCTACATTCTTCAACTGCTGTCTGAACTTAGTCTGGGTCACGGCATAAATTGCCATGTTTGTGCAGCAACTCAGCAGCTGCAGCATGAATCCAATGTCCATTAAATAAAAAGGTATATATACAGAATCATAGCCCAAATAGTACATCTGGATCCATATAGAATGCACCATAAACACCGCCCACAACAGGATGAAATTGCCGGAGATAACAAACAGTAAAATGATGGAATTCCTGCGGCTGTCCATCTCAGGGTCACTGGGACACTCCCCACTGCTGGCACCCCGGAGTTGCCTGCGGGCTCTGCTGGCCAATATAATATGTCTGGCGGTGACAGCATTGAGCAGCAGAATCAGAGCAAATGGGACACATGGGGTGAGAATATAATGAAGGAATGTGATTGCTGTCCAGACCGGTGAATTCAGAACATCAATTGTTGTATAGCAAAACCAGGGCATGTTTGAAAGATTATAGAAACTTGTCAACATAAAATACCAGAAAATGTTCTTCAACCCGCTCAGCAAAGTCACGGTTCCCAGAACCACAGCCGCCGTTCTCTCGGTGCAATATTTAGTTTTCAGCTTCTGGCAACAAATGGCCACAAAGCGATCAAAGGTGAAACTGACAGTGAACCAGACAGAACAGTCTGTGGCTGCGTGAAGTAAGACGGCGTGAATATTACACACGCGGAAGGAATACACGAAATGGAACTCTTTCTGATAAAGAATGGGAATGTGCCTCAGTATCAGGTCGAGGATAATGACCAGGAGATCCGTCGCTGCCATGGCCACCAGATAGCGAGTGACACATCTGGAGAGACCGCACTTTCCACGAGGCAGGATCACAATCGTCAGGATGTTAACTGTCAGGCAGGGAAATAAACAGGTAAGTTAAACATTAATTTCGAGAAAAGAATAGACTCCAAACTAAAATAATTAGCAATCATTGACAAGGTAATCACCAACTAAATTCATTTATCAGCATTAAATCAGACGACCTATCCCTCAGTCAATGAGCCGCCAAATGCTTATGTAACATCATCATCATCGGCAGCCCCTCGAAATCGAGAAAGACTTGCTTCCACGTTAAAAGTGAGTTATCAGGTGACTGAACAGTCCAACATGGTAATTACAGTCTCTGTCACAGGCGGGACAGAGAGTGGTTGAAGAAAAGGATGGGTGGGGACTCTGCTTTGCTGCACGCTCATTCCGCAGCCTGCGCTTGGTTTCTACATGTTCTCAGCGATGACTCGAGGTGATCAGCGCCCTTCCGCATGCACTTTCTCCACTTAGGGTGTCTTTGGCTAGGAACTACCATGTGTCGGTGGGGAGGTTGCATTTTAATATGGAGGCTTTGAGGGTGTCCTTGAAATGAATATTTATAATTTTTGAACACAAATGGAAGAGATTAATTGCTGCAGCTTTTCACCTTTTGGTTTCCACTTGTACAGAGAATATTAGACGAGCAAATATGAAAGTTTGTTCATATTCTAAGTACATAAGTTACAATCAGCTGGGGGTGTTTATCATGAAATACAACGATTTTTGATTTAAATTATATATGAATTGCTCCCTCATTATAGAAACATAGAAAATATAGAAAATAGGTGCAGGAGTAGGCCATTCGGCCCTTCGAGCCTGCACCGCCATTCAATGAGTTCATGGCTGAACATGCACCTTCAGTACCCCATTCCTGCTTTCTCGCCATACCCCTTGATCCCCCTGGTAGTAAGGTCTATATTTAACTCCTTTTTGAATATATTTAGCGAATTGGCCTCAACAACTTTCTGTGGTAGAGAATTCCACAGGTTCACCACTCTCTGGATGAAGAAGTTTCTCCTCATCTCAGTCCTAAATGGCTTACCCCTTATCCTTAGACTGTCACCCCTGGTTCTGGACTTCCCCAACATTGGGAACATTCTTCCTGCATCTAACCTGTCTAAACCCGTCAGAATGTTAAACATTTCTATGAGATCCCCTCTCTTTCTTCTGACTCCATTGAATACAAGCCCAGTTGATCCAGTCTTTCTTGATATGTCAGTCCCGCCATCCCGGGAATCAGTCTAGTGATCCTTTGCTGCACTCCCTCAATAGCAAGAATGTCCTTCCTCAAGTTAGGAGACCAAAACTGTACACAATACTCCAGGTGTGGCCTCACCAAGGCCCTGCACAATTGTAGCAATACCTCTCTGCCCCTTTACTCAAATCTCCTTGCAATGAAGGCCAACATGCCATTTGCTTTCTTAACCACCTGCTGTACCTGCATGCCAACCTTCAATGACTGATGTCCCATGACACCCAGATCTCGTTGCACCTCCCCTTTTCCTAATCTGTCACCATTCAGATAATAGTCTGTCTCTCTGATTTTACCACCAAAGTGGATAACCTCACATTTATCCACATTATACTTCATCTGCCATGCATTTGCCCACTCACCGAACCTATCCAAGTCACTCTGCAGCCTCATAGCATCCTCCTCGCAGTTCACACTGCCACCCAACTTAGTGTCATCCGCAAATTTTGAGATACTACATTTAATCCCCTCGTCTAAATCATTAATGTACAGTATAAACAGCTGGGACGACAGCACAGATCCACTAGTCGCTACCTGCCATTCTGAAAAGTAGCCATTTACTCCTACTCTTTGCTTCCTGTCTGACAACCAGTTCTCAATCCATGTCAGCACACTACCCCCAATCCCATCTGCTTTAACTTTGCACATTAATCTCTTGTGCGGGACCTTGTCGAAAGCCTTCTGAAAGTCCAAATATACCACATCAACTGGTTCTCCCTTGTCCACTCTACTGGAAACAACCTCAAAAAATTCCAAAAGATTTGTCAAGCATGATTTCCCTTTCACAAATCCATGCTGACTTGGACCTATCATGGCACCTCATTCCAAATGCGCTGCGATGACATATATGTGCAATAAAACCGATAACTCTAATCAAATTACACTTTTACCATTGAAGAATCAAATTAAATATGTTTGCCGGTGTTGTTGA
This sequence comes from Pristiophorus japonicus, assembly GCF_044704955.1. Taxonomy (NCBI): domain Eukaryota; kingdom Metazoa; phylum Chordata; class Chondrichthyes; family Pristiophoridae; genus Pristiophorus; species Pristiophorus japonicus. The sequence goes on from NW_027252802.1 coordinate 56,276, forward strand.
TGCACTTCAGTCCCTCCGGCACCCACCTCTCATGGAAGGCCGAGTACGTTCCGGTGGACACCGCGTGCTCCATCTCCAGGGAAACCTTGGCTTGAACGTTTCCGCGGAAGAGAGGGAGGCAGCCGGGCTGAACGATCCTCTCGACCGTCCGCTGCCTGGACCAGCTGATGGTCCACTTGGCCATGTCCCGGAGCAGTCCGACGATGAGGATTCTGACCTCCCGCTCCGCTCCGCACGAGGGGCCCAAAGATCAGGAGTGTACAGCCGGAGGCAACAGATTTTTCCACTCTGTTTCTCGCTGAGAGACGCACTGAACTGAGACAGATCGGCATGGGACCAAATTGCAAATACAAATTAAAGATTGGAAATAAATTCAAGAAATCTGGCTGAACGAACATTTTATTTGTGAATGTTAATGATGCTTGAAATCCTGTTCCACCCATCAGAAGCACTGCCATTAATGCAGAACTTGAGATGGTGACAAAGGAGACACTGACTGGAACTAAATGATCAGCGGATATTTACCCGGCTATAACATAGCGTGGACAGAACAGAGCGAACAGAGTTTCGCTTCCTCTATTCAACTCCAAGTGAGAACAAAAGAGGAGAAATTGGCTGATAAAAGGAAGGAATAAAATAATTAAAAATGGACGGAATCTTTTATGATTTCTGAATTATTGCATCACAGAAAATAACGGTAAAGCATTCACAATAAATAAATATTCATGAACTTCAGGATCTCTGAGATGATTCCAGTGATGCGATGATGGGACTTCCCAGATAGGGCTCCCATCTCGCTTCAGGAGTTCACACCAACATCTCCCTAGATTACACTGCTCCCTCCCTCAGTCTCGATATTTAAGGACCAGGTTCGCCTACATTACACTACACCCACCTCTGTCGAGAAATTTCATTCGCAGGTTCGCCTAACTTCCAGTGCTCTCACGTCGGTCCAGGGATTTCATTCCGAGAGCCAAATATTTTACTCCGCTCACGCCTCTGTGATTGGACCTGAGTCTTTGGAAAGAACGTCTGATCTTGGCCGCAACTCCACTTCCGTGCCCACTCCACATAACCCTGAACTCCCTCCTCGTTTAAAAATCAGTCTATCTCCATTTAATAAGATTCATGGAGGCTGCCTCCACAGCTCTCTGTCGAAGAGAATTCGAAAGATTCACGCCCCCCTGAGAGAATAAATTGCTTCTCATTTGTGATTTAAATGGGCGATCCCTTATTCTGAACCTATGTCCCCTGGTTCTAGATTTCCCCCACTAGATGAAACATCATCTCTGCATCTACCCCATCAAGGCCCTATAGAATCTTACACATTTAAATAAGATCACCTCATAGTTTTCTAAACTCCAATGTACACACACCCATCCTGCTCAACCTTTATTCTTATGACAACATTTTCATCCGAGTAATCAACATTGTGAACCTTCTCTGAACTGCCTCCAATGCAAGTAAATCCTTCCTTAACTAAAGTGACCAAAACTGTACACAATACTCCAGCTGTAGTCTTATCGACAACCTGCATTGTTGTAGCAGGACGTCTATATTCTGTCCCACTTGAAATAAAGCCAGACATTCTGCTGCCTTTTCTAATTGCTAGCTGTGCCTACATGCTAACCTTCTGTGTTTTATGTACAACAACCATTGACCAATCTGGACCACAGCAATTTGGAATCCCTCCCCATTTAATAATAATTTGCTTATTTATTTTTCATAACAAAGAAGATAACGTCACATTTTCCACATCATACCCCATCTGCCATTGTTGTGGCCCACCCATTTAGCCTATCTATATGCCTTTGCATATTTTTGCGTCCTCCGCACAACATGCTTTCACACTTATCTTTGTATTATCAGTGCTTCGATGCTGGTACTCCTGGACAGTTCCATTGGGCGGGCCACATCTTCCGGATGCCTGACACAAGACTCTCAAGCAAGCGCACTACTCGGAACTCCTACACAATAAGCGAGCCCCAGGTGGGCAGAGAAAACTTTTGAATGAAACGATCAAAGCCTCCTTGATAAAATGCAACATTCCAACCAACAGCTGGAAGTCCCTGGCCCATAACTGCCTGAAGTGGAGGAAGAGCATCCAGGAGAGCGTTGAGCACCTCGAGTCTCGTCGCCGAGAGCATGCAGAGACCAAGCGCAGGAGTAAGAATGAGCGTGTAGCAAACGAGCCCCATCCACCTTTTCCTTCAACCACTCTCTGTCCCACGTGTGACAGAGATTGTATTTCCGTATTGGACTGTTCAGTTACTTAAGAACTCATTTTAGAGGAAGCAAGCCTTCCTCTATTTAAAGTGACTGTCTACGATGATGATGTTGTATCATCAGCAAAGATTTAACATTTAATTTAGATTTTCAAAATTATGATGGGTTTTAAGAGAGCGAGTAAGTCACAAATGTTTCCAGTTGCACAATGGTGCAGAACCAGAGGAGACAGGTTTAAGGTAATTGACAAAAGAACCACAGGAGAGATGGGAAGAGTGTTATTTATGCAGTGAGCTGTTGCGATCAGGAATGCAATTTGTGAGAACACGGTGGAAGTAGATTCAATCGTTATTTTCGAAAGAGAATTGCTTTATTCGTGGAAGGAGATATATTTACATTTTTCTGGCTAATGATTTGGACATCTGAGATACTTCTGTCCAAGTGATGGCATGGACACGATGGACCGAGTGGCCTCTTTCTTTGCTGTATTAATCTAACATTCTATGAGCAAGAGACAGAGAGAGTGAAATGTAGAGAGACAGAATGAAACTGACAGAGAGACAGAGAGGAAGTGAGAAACTTACAAAGTGCCAGAATGAATGAGTAAAAGAGAATAGAGAGAGTATGGCTGGAGGACGAATAGAGGGAAGTAAATTAACATTTATTGGGCAATTGGATAAATACTTGAAGGGGAAAAAATTGCTGGACTATGGGAATAGAGCAGGGGAATGGGACTAATTGGAGGGGGTGAAACCATGGTGGGAGCTGAACACATGGATGAGAATAATAAAAATGAGGCATTATTTAATCGGGATCCAATTTTGGTCGAAGAGCAGATTGTTAATGGGTGAACAGGACTTAGTGGAGTTAGGATATGATCAGCAAATTATTTAACTGAGCTCTAATTTATAATGGACAGTAACTGCGAGGTGGGCAAGGAAAGCATTGCAATGGTCAATTCCTGTTCAACAAAGTCACTGGGCTATTGAGGCGAAGGAATGAGTTGGGCAGTATTATGGAGATGATAGTGGGCAGGACCAGTGATTCAAAGGAGAAGAGGTCAGCACTGAACTCAGGGTAAAACAGAATGCCGAATTTGCGAGCAATCTCGATCAGCCTCAGACATTGGCCACAGAGGGGACTAAGTCACTAGATATACAATGTGACGAAAACATCCAAAGATTTAAGTGACATACTCAGTAATACAGTGAAATATAGATTAGAGTTATAATTGCTGGATATTGAGACTTACGAGGAACACCAACAACACCAAAGAGTGTGGAATAAATTAAAAGAACACTCGTACAATTAACAACGTATGCACAGTTAATAGCTGGATGCAGAGATGTCCCAGGAACAACAACTGAAGCAAAGATGAGAAAGCAATTTACAAGTCTAATAATACAGTGAAACATGGTTTGCAGAGTTAATAGTTGGATACAGAGACTACCAGGAAAAACAAATGCAGCAAGGAGGTGGGAGTAAAATATGAGATAAGTAATACATTGAACCATGGTTACTGGAATAACGAGATAGACTTACCAGCAAAACCAACAACAGCAAGGACAGGATAGTAAATGTATTGAATAAGACGAAATACATAACGCATTCGCAATACGAATGGTAGTTCCTCATAATGTGCAACAAGAAAGTTAAAATACAAGATGAAACTCTTGCCATTTGTTGTAACATTCCAATCCATTTTTTTCAGATTCTGATCCATTGTTGTAACATTCGAATCGACTGTTCTCAGATTCCGACTCGCTCTCTGTGGAGCAGTGCGATGATCGCTGTTAGTGCCAGAGGTGATGCTCTCACTGTGACTATGGGGCAACACATTGAAAGGAGTGCCTTATTAATATGAGCGAGAATCACTCCAGTGACACAATTCTGTAAATAGAGAATTATATTAATTACAGTCACTGAACAACCAGCTTCTGTAAACCCGTGGAGACTGATATTAATTACAGTCCCTGAACAAACATTTTGAATTAACCCCTTCAATCCAACACTTTATGTACCACAATAAGGTAGATCTCCTGGAGTAGTTTTGATCACCTAGATAAGTCGGGCCGGAATGTTGCCAGATACTTTTCCCGAAATTGTCCTGGATTTTAAATAGTTTTTGCCTCTGCCGGGAGATCACATGGCTCCGGTTGGTTTGGAGTGTAGAATATTTCAGTTTAAGGTGTGTCACAGTTGTGTGGGGCAGTCTGCTTGTGCTTGGTGATCTTTACTTTTCCTCCATTGTTAATGGTTCAAAAGATTACATGTAAGCTTCAGGGCTGCTGACCGATGGGACATCAGTCATTGAAGGTTGGCATGCAGGTACAGCAGGCGGTTAAGAAAGCAAATGGCATGTTGGCCTTCATAGCGAGGGGATTTGAGTACAGGGGCAGGGAGGTGTTGCTGCAGTTATACAGGGCCTTGGTGAGGCCACACCTGGAGTACTGTGTACAGTTTTGGTCTCCTAACCTGAGGAAGGACATTCTTGCTATTGAGGGCGTGCAACGAAGGTTCACCAGACTGATTGCCTGGATGGCGGGACTGACCTATCAAGAAAGACTGGATCAACTGGGCTTGTATTCACTGGAGTTCAGAAGAATGAGAGGGGACCTCAGAGAAATGTTTAAAATTCTGACGGGGTTAGACAGGTTAGATGCAGGAAGAATGTTCCCAATGTTGGGGAAGTCCAGAACCAGGGGACACAGTCTAAGGATAAGGGTTAAGCCATTTAGGACCGAGATGAGGAGGAAATTCTTCACCCAGAGGGTGGTGAACCTGTGGAATGTTGTACCACAGAAAGTTGTTGAGGCCAATTCACTAAATATATTCAAAAAGGAGTTAGATGAATCCTTACTACGAGGGGAATCAAGGGGTATGGTGAGAAAGCAGGAATGGGGTACAGAAGTTGCATGTTCAGCCATGAACTCATTGAATGGTGGTGCAGGCTAGAAGGGCCGAATGGCCTACTCCTGCACGTATCTTCTATGTTTCTATGTCAGTCTTTGTCGGCCGTTGCGGACACGATGGGCCGGAAATGGCCTCCTGTATGTAAATTTCTATGTTTCTATGTTTCCCTATTACTAGTCCGAATGGGATGTATGAGTGTTGCTGAGTGAAGGAATGATGGAAATAGCTCAGGCCAGAATCATTAATCCTCCTTGGATATGTCAGTGGTGACAGAGGACTGGAGGTTCGCAAATGGTGCACCCTGTTCAAAAAAGGAAAGCGGGATAACACCTGTAGCTACAGGCCAGTCAGACTAACGTCTGTGGTGGGGAAACTTCTAGAGGCCATAATCCGGTATGAAATTATCTGTCAGTTGGAAAAAACTGGATTAATAAATGACAACCGGCACAAATTGTGTTAATGTTGAAGTGTATCTGAAAAACCTGATTCAGTTTTTTGATGTAATAACCTAACGGTTTGATGAGCGGAGTGCAGCTGATGTTGTGAATAATGACTTTCCAAAGGCGTTTGATAAAATGTCACTTCATCGACTTGATAGGGAAACTGAACCTCATGGAATTAAAGGGACAGTAGCTGTGTGGATACAACATTGGCACCGGAACAAATAACAGAGAGTAGTGGTGAAAAGTTGGCGTTCAGACAGAAGGGAAGTATACAGTGTTGAAACCTAGAGTTCTATATTAGTAGCAGTGCTCTTTCTGATAGAGATTAATAGCCAGGACCTAAGTCTAAAGGCATAATTTCAAATTTGCAGATGTCACGAAACTCAGAAATGCAGTAAGCAGTGGGGAGCATAGCAGACTTCAGGAGCACAGCGATAGTCTGGTTAAATGGGAGACACATGGCAGGTAAAATTAAACATGTGTGAAGTGATACATTTTGGGAAGGAACATGACAAGAGGCAATATAAGTTAAAAAATAAATGTTTTAAATGGTGTGTTGGTGCAGAGTCGATGTGCACAAATCTTTGAAGGTGCCAGGGCAAGTTAATAAAACTGTTAAAAACGCAGGAAGAATCTTTGACTTTATGAATCATCGCGTATGGTAGCAAAGTGATTGTGCTATTGTACTAATGATCCAGAGACCTGGACTAAAGATCCAATGGCATGAGTTCAGATCCCACCAGCTTTGCAATTTAAGGTGAATTAAATAAATCTCGAATTAAAATATTGTGTCAGCAATGGTGACCGTGTGGATCTCGATTGTCATTACACATGTAGTTCAAAAACGTGTTTTCGGGATGGAAATCACCCGCCCTTACGTAGACTGGCATATATATCACCCCAGTCCCACAGCAATATGGTTAACTCTAAATAGCCCTCTCGATGTATCGATGCATTCACCAGCAGCGTTAAGGTGGAATTTGGGATGGACAATAAATGCTGCCCACACCACCCATTCACACATAATGAAGGTACAATAAAAATCTGTTAAACATCGGTTTATCTCTGCATGACGATTCGGCAGCACACATTAGGAAAGCCTTGGAGAAGGTGTGGAAGGGATTTTAATCACCATCATAGGCAGTACCTCGAAATCGGGGATTGCTTGCTTCAACTCTAAAAGTGAGTTCTTAGGTGATTGAACATATATGGGAATTACGGTCTCTGTAGCAGGCCTGGTAGATAATGGTAGAGGGAAAGGATGGGTGGGACTGGTTTGCCGCACACTCCTTCCGCTCTCTGCGCTGGTTTGCTGCATGCTCTTGGCGATGAGACTCGAGGTGCTCAGCGACCTCCCGGATGCTCTTCCTCCATTAGTGCAGTCTTTGGCCAGGGACTCCCAGCTGTGAGTGGGAATGTTGCTCTTTTTCAAGGAGGCTTTGAGGGTATCCTTGCAACGTTTGCTGTGCCCACGTGGCGCCTGTTTGTCTTGTAGGAGTTCCAAGTAGAGCGCTTGCTTTGCGAGTCTCGTTTCAGGCAGGCGGACAATGTGGCCCGCCCAGCGGAGCTGATCAAGTGTGCTCAGTGCTTCGCTGTGGGGATGCTGGCCTGATCAAGGGCGCTAACGTCTGACATCCCAAGGGATCTGCAGGATCTTGAGGAGCCATAGGTATTTATCCAGTAATTTGTGGTAACTACTTCATACTATCCACGTTTGTGATCCGTAAAGTAGGCTGGCTATGTCTACATTCCCGCAGACCATGTGCTTGGTGCCAGATTTTATGGGGTGATCTTCCAACACTCTCTTCCTCAGGTGACCGAAGGCTGCGCTGGTGCACTGGTACCCGCAGAGAGACTTATAAGGAGACATAAGCAACTGTGATTTTTCCCGTTCGATCAGAGAATATTAACGTGAGATTTAATAGAGGTTTTCAAGACTATGAGGGCTTTGGATAAAGTAACTGAAGAGAAACTCTGCCAGTGGTAAAAGAGTTGCTAACCAGAGGGAAGAGTTTTACGAAAATTAGCAGAGGGTAGATGAGGAGAATTTGTCTTACACTGCGAGTTTGCATGACCTGGATTGTTCTCGCTGAAAATGGGATGGAAGCAGATTTAACAATAACTTTTAAAATTTTCAGATGATATAAAGATTAGTGGGAAATCTGTTTGTGGAGAGGACACAGAGAGGCTACAAAGAGATTTCGATAAGTTCAGCGAATGGGCTAAGGTTTGGCAAATGGAATACAATGTCGGAAAATGTGGGGTCATCCACCTTGGAAAAAAAAACAGTAAAAGGGAATATTATTTGAATGGGAAGAAATTATTACATGCTGCAGTACAGAGGGACCTGGGGGCCCTTGTGCATGATTCTCAAAAAGTTAGTTTGCAGGTGCAGCAGGTAATCAGGAAGGTGAATGGGATGTTGGCCTTCATTGCGAGAGGGATGGAATACAAAAGCAGGGAGGTCCTGCTGCAACTGTACAGGGTATTAGTGAGGTCACACCTGGAGTACTGCGTACAGTTCTGGTCACCTTACTTAAGGTAGGATATACTAGCTTTGGAAGGGAAGAGACGATTCACTAGGCTGATCCCGGAGATGAGGGGGTTACCTTATGATGATAGATTGAGTAGACGATGTCTTTACTCGTTGGAGTTCGGAAGGATGAGGGGTGATCTTATGGAAAAATGTAAAATAATGAAAAGGATAGACAAGATAGAGGCAGAGATATTGTTTCCACTGGTCGGGGTGACTAGAACTAGGGGGCACAGCCTCAAAATACGGGGGGTGCAATTTAAACGGAGTTGAGAAGGAATTTCTTCTCCCAGAGGTTTGTGAATCTGTGGAATTCTCTGCCCAAGGAAGCAGTTGAGGCTAGCTCATTGAATGAAATCAAATCACAGATAGATAGATTTTTAACCATTCAAGGAATTAAGGGTTATGGGGAGAGGACGGGTAAGTGGAGCTCAGTCCACAGTCAGATCAGCCATGATCTTGTTGATTGGTGGAGCAGGCTCGAGGGGCTAGATGGCCGACTCCTGTTCCTAATTCTTATGTTCTTATGTTCAACTGTAATTGGAATCAATACTGGAATTCCGGCATTTGAAGGGATCTGGGAACATAATAGGCCTGTGGGGCTGATTGAATAGCTCGATCACAGAGCCTGGAGCAGCATGATGAATCGAATGGTCTCTCCTGTGCTGTATGATTCTGTGGTCCTGTGTTAACAGAAGCCATTGACTCTTTGTCTCGTGTGTGGAATCGAGGCTGTGCTCTTTTTGAGCCTGTTTCTAATCGTTACTTGTGCTCTGATAAATGCAATAGCGGAAAAGCAAGCACAGTTTGAAAAAGAGTTTAAAAAAACTGAAATCATGAAATAATTATGAGACCAAAAATAGGGCCATGATGATAAATTCGCCACCAATAAATCCAATGAGGATTTCAGGAGAAGCCTCTGTGCCCAGAGAGGTGAGAATGGGGAACCCACCACCAGAGGCAGTGGTTGAGGCGATTAGTACAGAACCATTTGATGGGAAGCGAGATAAACAAATCAGGCAGAAAACATTAGAAGCTTCTGCTAATAGGGTAAGATGCAGAGTTGTGGGGATTGTGTGGGGGAAGGGTGGTGGTGTGTGTGCTGCATAAACGCCAGCATGGAGCAGTCGGTCCGAATGTCTGCTTTGTGTGCTGGACGTGATATATCATTTGCTGAGCGGAGCATGAGCCCCGCTCTGATCACATCCCGCGCCGAGATTCAATCCACGCATTATAAATCATTGCTCTGATTCCTATTACATTATTTGTATCTATTTCCTCTCAGTATATCAGGGATAAATGTAACTAAATCACAGATGAAGGTTGCAGCAGAAGAGAAGCTCGGGCAGGAGGGCAGACAGTCAAAGTTATGAATGGTGCAAATCACGATGGAGACAGAATATGATGCCACCGATGTTTCAATCGCAACACTCAGCGCAGACGAGTGAAGGAATTGCCTGAGGAACCCGAAACCCAGCCAGAGACAGGAACTGCCAGGGTGAACAGAATGAGTTTTGTAATAATACGACTGACCAACAAAAATGCTGCATCTGTGTTAAATGCTCAGCAATCTGAGGCGTGGAGAATGACAACACGTTCAGTTTAAATTGTTCCACCGGCAGGTACAGGGGGTTAGATACAGAGTAAAGCTCCCTCTACACTGTCCCCATCAAACACTCCCAGGGCAGGTACAGGGGGTTAGATACAGAGTAAAGCTCCCTCTACACTGTCCCATCAAACACTCCCAGGGCAGGTACAGGGGGTTAGATACAGAGTAAAGCTCCCTCTACACTGTCCCATCAAACACTCCCAGGGCAGGTACAGGGGGTTAGATACAGAGTAAAGCTCCCTCTACACTGTCCCATCAAACACTCCCAGGGCAGGTACAGGGGGTTGGACACAGAGTAAATTTCTCTCTACACTGGCACATCAAACACGCCCAGGCCAGGAAAAGCACGGGATTACATACAGAGTAAAGTTCCTTCTACACCGTTCCATCAAACACTCCCAGGGCAGGTACAGGGGGTTAGATACAGATTAAAGCTCCCTCTGCACTGTCCCATCAAACACTCCCAGGGCAGGTACAGCACAGGTTAGATACAGATTAAAGCTCCCTCTGCACTGTCCCATCAAACACTCCCAGGGCAGGTACAGGGGGTTAGATACAGAGTAAAGCTCCCTCTACACCGTCCCATCAAACACTCCCAGGGCAGGTACAGCACAGGTTAGATACAGATTAAAGCTCCCTCTATAATGCCCATCAAATACTTCCAGCGTAGGTACAGCACCGGTTACATTTAGAGTAAACTTCCCTCTACACTGTCCCGATCAAACACTCCCAGGGCAGGTACAGCACGGGGTTAGATAAAGATTAAAGCTCCCTCTACACTGTCCCATCAAACACTCCCAGGTCAGGTACAGCGGGTTAGATACAAAGGTAATCTCCTGCACAATATCCAATCAAACATTCCTAGGAAAGGTGTACAGACTGATACAAAATATTTGTTCAGTGTTTTTGCAATCTCCATATTCCCCATTACTAATTCACCGGCTTGTCCTCTTAGGCACCAACATTTACTTTAGCCATTCTTTTCCTTTTCATATACATATTGAAAACTCTTGCTATCTGAGTTTTATATTTCGTGCTAGTTTACTTTCACAGTCTAACTTCCCTTTCTTCATCATTTTCAGTCGTTCTTTGCTGGCTTTTCAAAGATTCCCAGGCTTCTGTCCTCCCACTAGTTTTGGCCACTTTGTATGCCCCTGTTTTTAACAGGATACCATCCTTTATTTCTTTCGTTAGCCATGGATCGCTATCCTTTCTCTTAAACCTTTTCCTCCTCACTGGAATATATTTTTCTTGGAGTTGTGAAATATCTCCTTAAATATAGACCACTGTTCATCAATCGTCCTAGAATTTAACTATATTCCCAGTCCACTTTGCCCAATTTTGTTCTCATATCTTCATAGTCTATTTTATTTAATCTTAGTACGCTGGCTTGAGATCCAACTTTCTCACCCTCTATCTGAATTAGAATTTCAATCATGTGATGATCACTCATTCCAAGGGGATCCTTTACTAGGAGATTGTTTGTTGATCCAGATCTAAGATAACCTGCCCCCTGGTTGGTTCCGTTCTATACTGCTCAAGGAACCCTTCCCATATACACTCTGTGAACTCCTCCTCAAGGCAACCTGATCAATTTCATTTGTCCAAAGAATATGGAGGTTAAAATCACCCATGATTATTGTTGTTCCCATTTTACAAGCCCCCACTATTTCCTGCTTTATGTTCCGACCAACAGAGTTGCTACTGTTGGGGGGCCTATAGACTATGCCCACCTGTGACTTTTTCCCCTTATTGTTCCTTATCTCCAGCCAAACTCTTTCAACATCCTGATCGTTTGAGCCAGTATCGTTTCTTACTATTGCAGTGATTCCATCCTTTATCAATAGAGCTACCCCACCTCCGTTTCCTTTCTGTCTGTCCTTCAGGATTGTCAAGTACCCCTGAATATTTAATTCCCAGTCCTGGTCGCCTTGCAACCACTTCTCTGTAATGGCTATCAGATCATACCCATTTTCATCTATTTTTGCAGTCAACTCATCTATTTTATTACAAATGCTTTACAAATGTTGTATTCCGCCCAGCAACAAACCCAGGACGCGAAGGTTGGAAAATACCCAGACTTACAGCGATGCCGGGAGATCCACAGGCGACAATTCCAGCAAGAATATCGGGAACATCCTCATATCTCCCACAATTGTGTCCTGGTCACACCGGGTCTGAGCAACGCTCCCAACAATAAGGTCCTGATCATCCCGGGTCTGACCGGGGCTCCTCACAATCAGGTCCTGATCATCCCGGGTCTGAGCAACCCTCCGCACAATATAAATGCGTATAAGGTGGCCAAGGTTAGTGGGAAACTAGAGAATTGGGAAAATTTTAAGCAAAAGCAAAGAATGACTAAAAAAGTAATAAAGAAAGGGAAGATATATTATGAAGGGAAACTTGCACAAAACATAAAAACAGATAGTAAAAGCTTTTACAGATATGTAAAACTGAAAAGAGTGACTAAAGTAAATGTTGGTCCCTTAGAAGATGAAAAGGGGAATTTAATAATGGGAAATGTGGAAATGCCTGAGATCTTAAACAATTATTTTGCTTCCGTCTTCACAGTGGAAGACACAAAAACCATGCCAAAAATTGCTGGTCATAGGAATTTGGGAAGGGAGGACCTTGAGATGATCACTATCACGAGGGAGGTAGTGCTCGGCAGACTAATGGGACTCAAGGTAGACAAGTCCCCTGGTCCTGATGAAATGCATCCCAGGGTATTAAAAGTGATGGTGGAAGATATAGCAGATGCATTTGTTATAATCCACCAAAATTCTCTGGACTCTGGGGAGGTACCAGCAGATTGGAAAGCAGCTAATGTAACGCCTCTGTTTAAAAAAGGGGGCAGGCAAAAGGCAGGTAACTATAGGCCGGTTAGTTTAACATCTGTAGTGGGGAAAATGCTTGAAACTATCATTAAGGAAGAAATAGCGGGACATCTGGATAGGAATAGTGCAATCAAGCAGACGCAGCATGGATTCATGAAGGGGAAATCATGTTTAACTAACTTACTGGAATTCTTTGAGGATATAACGAGCATGGTGGAGAGAGGTGTGCCGATGGATGTGGTGTATTTGGATTTCCAAAAGACATTCGATAAGGTGCCACACAAAAGGTTACTGCAGATGATAAAGGTACGTGGAGTCAGAGGAAATGTATTAGCATGGATAGAGAATTGGCTGGCGAACAGAAAGCAGAGAGTCGGGATAAATGGGTCCTTTTCCGGTTGGAAATCAGTGGTTAGTGGTGTGCCACAGGGATCGGTGCTGCGACCACAACTGTTTACAATATACGTAGATGACCTGGAAGAGGGGACAGAGTGCAGTGCAACAAAATTTGCAGATGACACTAAGCTTAGTGGGAAAGCGGGTTGTGTAGAGGACTCAGAGAGGCTTCAAGGAGATTTGGATAGGTTAAGCGAATGGGCTAAGGTTTCGCAGATGGAATACAATGTCGGAAAGTGTGAGGTCATCCACCTTGGGGGAAAAAACAGTAAAAGGGAATATTATTTGAATGGGGAGAAATTACAACATGCTATGGTGCAGAGGGACCTGGGGGTCCTTGTGCATGAAACTCTTTTTGGAGTTTACCTGTAAAACAAAAACATTAATCGGTGCCACCTGCCCTGGATGACACACCAGACATTTACAAGGCCCTCTTTTTTTTTTTTTCCTTTTTTGGGTTTTTTTTTTGTGCACTACAATAACATTTTCCTTTTTCCAGTGCCCCCTATAAAAGGAGAGGGGGACACTAAAAGCACCGGCAATTAAAACAAATTAAACTTTAAAACGTAAAATCAAATTAAAATTTGGTTGCCGGGCGTGATGATGCACTCCAGTCCCTCCGGTGCCCACCTCTCGCGGAAGGCCGCGAGCGTACCGGTGGACACCGCGTGCTCCATCTCCAAGGACACCCTGGACCGGATGTAAGAGCGGAAGAGAGGCAGGCAGTCAGGTTGAACGACCCCCTCGACCGCCCGCTGCCTGGACCGGCTGATGGCACCCTTGGCCGTGCCCAGGAGCAGTCCTACGAGGAGGCCCTCGGACCTACCCGCTCCCCTCCGCACAGGGTGCCCAAAGATCAGGAGAGTGGGACTGAAGTGCAGCCAGAATTTCAGGAGCAGCCCCTTCAAATAATGGAACAGGGGCTGCAACCTCGTGCACTCGATAAAAACATGGAACACGGACTCTTCCAGACCGCAGAAATTGCAGGCGGCCTGGGAGTCCGTGAACTGGCTTAAAAATTTGTTGCACGGCACTGCTCCGTGCACCACCCTCCAGGCCAAGTCCCCGATGAATAGTGGGAGGACCCCTGCGTCGAGTGCCCTCCATCGGGGACCCCCGCCTCCTTCGGACGGCAAGATGGTACGCCATGGCGTGTCCGGACGGCAGGCGAGGATGGCAAAGTTGAGAGTGTGCAGGAGCAGCCCGTACAGGAAACCCCTCCGCGCGGAACTGAAAGGCACGGAGGGGATTTCCCCGAGGCGGCTCAAGTTGGGAGGCGCCGGGCCCCGTCCCAAAAGTTTAGTTTGCAGGTGCAGCAGGTAATCAGGAAGGCAAATGGAATGTTGGCCTTCATTGCGAGAGGGATGGAGTACAAAAGCAGGGAGGTCCTGCTGCAACTGTATAAGGTATTGGTGAGGCCGCACCTGGAGTACTGCGTGCAGTTTTGGTCACCTTACTTAAGGAAGGATATACTGGCTTTGGAGGGGTACAGAGACAATTCACTAGGCTGATTCCGGAGATGAGGGGGTTACCTTATGATGATAGATTGAGTAGACTGGGTCTTTACTCCTTGGAGTTCAGAAGGATGAGGGGTGATCTTATAGACATATTTAAAATCAGGAAATGGACAGACAAGATCGAGACAGAGAGGTTGTTTCCATTGTTGGGGGAGACTAGAACTCAGTGGCACAGCCTCAAAATACGGAGGAGCTAATTTAAAACCGAGTTGAGAAGGAATTTCTTCTCCAAGAGGATTGTGAATCTGTGGAATTCTCTGCCCATGGAAGCAGTTGAGGCCGAGCTCATTGAATGTTTCCAAGTCAAAGAGAGATAGATTTTTAACCAATAAGGGAATTAAGGGTTACGGGGCGAGGGCAGGTAATTGGAGCTGAGTCCACGGCCAGATCAGCCATGATCTTGTTGAATGGCGGAGCAGGCTCGAGGGGCTCGATGGCCTAATCCTGTTCCTAATTCTTATGTTCTTATGTTCTTATGTTCTTAAGTGTTTTATTAATAATTAAATTGATGGTAAATTGAATTGTGCCAAGAGATTAAGTTGATGGAGATTGGGTTGTGTTTATATGCAGTCCCTCTTATGATGTTGTTGGTTTCGGCAGGGTTATTATTTTTGGGGTGGGGTCGGTTTGTGTTTGTCGTTTAAAATTGGTTTTTATGTGGGTTGTTAGTTCCTTACTATTTATCCAATTGGTGTCTGTAAGTTAGGGAACGTATTAATTGTAAGTAAGTCAATAGTATGTTTTGGATTTATTAATAATATTATTCCCGGTGTTCTAAGTTATGGATGTTAATTGGGGAGTTATTGTTATTGTTTAAGCCGTTGAAGGATCCTGTGGAATCTGCCTGTTGGAAACGGATGCTGTTGCTGCTGTTTGGCTGAATGTTGATTGGTCACAGCGTGGAGCCGTGTGTTCCTGAGTCTGTGTCTTCCCATTTTATTCATTTAAACATTTGTGGATTAAGTTTCAGTTACATGGGGGCGGGAGGGGGGAGGTGGGATTTGATGGGCTTGCTAATTTTTTAGGTTGTGGAGAGTGGGTCCGTTGATTATTTGTCTGGGTTGGAGAGAGCGGTGGCTGAGTGAAAGAGTGTTCGAAAATCAGTTCCTCAAATCTGCCAGCAAGCTCATGGTCGACAGGGCTGCAGTGATACCCGCCCTCCTGTATGTCTCAGAGACATGGACCATGTACAGTAGGTATCTCACCCCCAGCTCATGGTCTACAGGGCTGTAGTGATACCCACCCTCCTGTATGGCCCAGAGACATGGACCATGTACAGTAGGCACCTCACCCCCAGCTCATGGTCTACAGGGCTGTAGTGATACCCACCCTCCTGTATGGTCCAGAGACATGGACCGTGTACAGTAGGTATCTCACCCCCAGCTCATGGTCTACAGGGCTGTAGTGATACCCGCCCTCCTGTATGTCTCAGAGACATGGACCATGTACAGTAGGTATCTCACCCCCAGCTCATGGTCTACAGGGCTGTAGTGATACCCGCCCTCCTGTATGTCTCAGAGACATGGACCATGTACAGTAGGTATCTCACCCCCAGCTCATGGTCGACAGGGCTGTAGTGATACCCACCCTCCTGTATGTCTCAGAGACATGGACCATGTACAGTAGGCACCTCAAATCGCTGGCGAAATACTACCAATGATGACTCCGCAAGATCCTACAAATCCCCTGGGAGTCAGATGCACCAACATCAGTGTCCTCGACCAGGCCAACATCCCCAGCACTGTAGCACCGACCACACTTGATCAGCTCCGCTGGGTAGGCCACATTGTCCGCACGTCAGACACAAGACTCCCAAAGCAAGCGCTCTACTCAGCACTCCTTCCCGGCAAACGAGCCAAAGATGGGCAGAGGAAACGTTACAGGGACACCCTCAAATCCCCCCTGATAATATGCAACATCCCCACTGACACCTGGGAGTCCCTGGCCAAAGTCCGCCCTAAGTGGAAGTGCATCCTGGAGGGTGCTGAGCACCTCTAGACTCATCACAGGGAGCATGCAGTAATCATGTGCAGGCAGTGGAAGGAGCATGCAGCAAACCAGACTCCCCACCCCTTCCCTCAACCACTGTCTGTCCCACCGGTGACAGAGACTGTAATTCTCGTATTGGACTGTACAGTCACCTGAGAACTCATTTTTAGAGTGGAAGCAAGTCTTCCTCGATTCCGAGGGACTGTCTATGACGATGATGACCTCCGTTTGTTGGGGCCTTTTGTTTTGCTGGGAACGCCGATTTTATTTTTTTGAAAACGAAATGTATTTTTGATTTTGTGCAAATGGACCTTGCTGTGGGATTTCGGATAGGTTGTGTGCGGGAAGGAGGGCTCTGGGATAGCTTGTGTGTGGGGGGTCTCGCTTAGGTTTTGTGGGGGGTCTCGGTTATTTTGTGTGTGTGTGGTGGGGGGTCTCGTATAGTTTATGTGTGGTGGGGTGTCTCGGTTAGGTTGTGTGTGTGGGGTGTCTCGGTTAGGTTGTGTGTGGGGTCTCTGTTATGTTGTGTGTTTGTGGGGGTGTCTCGGTTAGGTTGTGTGTGGGGTGTCTCGGTTCGGTTGTGTGTGTGTGGGGTTTTGGTTCGGTTGTGTGTGTGGTGTCTCTGTTATGTTGTGTGTTTGTGGGGGTGTCTCGGTTAGGTTGTGTGTGTGGGGTGTCTCGGTTAGGTTGTGTGTGGGGTCTCTGTTATGTTGTGTGTTTGTGGGGGTGTCTCGGTTAGGTTGTGTGTGGGGTGTCTCGGTTCGGTTGTGTGTGTGTGGGGTTTTGGTTCGGTTGTGTGTGGGGTGTCTCTGTTATGTTGTGTGTTTGTGGGGGTGTCTCGGTTCGGTTGTGTGTTTGTGGGGGTGTCTCTGTTAGGTTGTGTGTTTGTGGGTGGTGTCTCGGTTCGGTTGTGTGTGTGGGGGTTTGGGTTATGTTGTGTGTGTGTGGGGGGTGTCTCGGTTCGGTTGTGTGTGGTGTCTCTGTTATGTTGTGTGTGTGTGTGGGGGTGTTTCGGTTCGGTTGTGTGTGTGTGGGGGTTTCGGTTATGTTGTGTGTGGGGGGTGGGCTCTTTAATTTTTGTGGCTTTTATGGATCGAATAGTCGGGTCAATTCGTTGTTGGTTATTTTCGGGCCTAGTGCCGATTAAAAGCCTCAGGCTGGAATTAAGGTTGGGCCGAGGGTGCAGTGTTGTTCCCGGCGAAGGGATTTGTCTCCGGATTTTGAAGGTGGTTGATTTTAAATTGCTATTACCTTCTTTCGGGAAGATTGATTGATGTACGTTGATGTGCTGATTTGTATTTTGAAGATTTTAAATGTTATTAGTTGTTTTTTGTTATTTTTGTATTTATTTTAACAATGTCTGTATTTGGGTGAGGATTGTTTTAATGATTAATTCGGTTGTAGGATGGGGAAGGTGGGATTATTTTAATTGTTAATAGTCTGAGCGGGTTGATCAGAGTCCATGCCACGTTGGAGGACCACGTGGGGGGAGGGGGAGGGAGAACTTAGGAAGCACTTTTCCCTTTGATTGTTTTAAAATTTATTTTCTGAAATCATGTGTGTGTCATCATCACAGGCAGTTCTGGGAATCGAGGAAGACTTGCTTCCATTCTAAAAGTGAATTCTCAGGTGACTGAACAGTCGAGGATCCGCAAGATCCTGCAAATCCCCTGGGAGGACAGTGGCACTAACTCGACCAGACCAACATCCCCAGGGTTGAAGCACTAACCACACTCGATCAGCTCCGCTGGGCAGGCCACAGTGTTGGCCTGCCCGACACGAGACTCCCAGAGCAAGCGCTCTACTCTGAACTTCTTCACAGCAAACGAGCCAAAGTTGGGCAGAATAAACGTTGCAAGTGCACCCTCAAAGCCTCCGTGATAAAGTGCAATATCTCCACTGACACCTGGGAGTCCCTGGCCAAAGACCGCCCTCAGGGCAGGAAGTGTATCGGGGAGGGCACTGAGCAGCTCGAGTCTCGTCGCCGAGAGCATGCTGAAATCAAACGCAGGCAGAGGAAGGAGCGTGCGGCAAACCCGTTCCACCCATCCTTTCCCTCAACCACTGTCTGTTCCACCTGTGACAAGGTCTGTGGTTCTCGGATTGGACTGTGCAGCCACCTAAGGACTCATTTTACGAATGAATGCAAGTTTTTCTCCATTCCGAGGGACTGCCGATGAGGAACAGTCCAATACGAGAATCACAGTCCCTGTCACGGATGGGTCAGACAGTCGGTGATTGTACGGGAGTGTGGGGCTGGTTTGCCGCGTGCTCCTTCCGCTGCCTGCGCTAGATTTCTGCATGCTCTCGGCGACGAGACTCGAGGTGACCCTCGAGGTGTGCGTGTACGTAGTGGTTCGATGGCAATAGTTTTCTGTTGGGCAGCGGGGGACGGGGAGCAGAGAAATATCAGTCCCGCACCAAACGCTTATCCTACTAGTTCTAAATAGCAGTACAATTAGAGCTGGTATGCAGAACATCTTTTGTTAAGAAGGGAAATAAGAACATAAGAATTAGGAACAGGAGTAGGCCATCTAGCCCCTCGAGCCTGCTCCGCCATTCAATAAGATCATGGCTGATCTGGCCGTGGACTCAGCTCCACTTACCCGCCTCTCACCATAATCTTTAATTCCCTTATTGGTTAAAAATCTATCTATCTGTGACTTGAATACATTCAATAAGCTAGCCTCTACTGCTTCCTTGGGCAGAGAATTCCACAGATTCAGAACCACTGGGAGAAAAAATTCCTTCTCAAATGAGAGAGAGGCTTTTTTTTCAAGAAAAAGACTGACACGGTGGTTTGGAAGTGTGGGGAGAGTGAGGGAGAAGTTTCCCAAGGGTTGGGGGAGAAAAGTAAGTTGGGGTTTTTGGTGGGGATGGGGTCGGGTTTACCCTCACTTCATGATCCATCGTCTTGATGGCTAATTATAGTCGAGAGACCAAATGTTTCGCCCGTACTGGGGCTTCATCACAGACCAGGAAAAGCAAGCGGGTCGTGGGGCTCAAGGGTCAGAGGGTATCAGATCGAGAAACTTACAGTGAGAGGTTATGGAGAGTTTAGAGCTCCACCTTCCACCAGGTCAGTCGGAACGAGAAGGTTTGGGAGGTGGGAAATAAACGATTTAAACCTCCTCCCTCGCAGTGATAAGGTGTTAATCCTGAGCTTTGTCTGGAGTTATGGTTCTTGTTTTTCTGTTGAGTCTGTGTGATCAGTGGTCCTCCCTGTTTGTTAGGTACAAATGTGGAGTTCCTCCCCCTTTTTGTTCATGTTTGTGTGTAGTGTGTGATGCGTCACCTGGTTGAATGCCCGTGGTTCAGGGTTGGGATTTTTTGTGGGGGGTCTAATGTTTTGATTTCTGACAGTTTGCTTCTCTCTTTTAAGTTTTTTCTATCCCATTTTCCCCTTACTTCCTGTAAAAATGTTTTTTTGATTTTAGTAAATCATTTTTAAAACATTTGTAAATTTATTTTTGTTTTGTACTTTTTTTGGTTTTGTTATAGTTTGCGGGTTAGTTCTGTTCTGTTTTTGTTATTACTGTCTTCGTTCAGTCCAGTCTTTTGTTTTATTCCTGATTTGGTTCGCTGTGTCATCTATTGTACCCGATTGTTGTGGGCCCTTCTGGTTCCTGGTCTACTCGGTGGAGGGCGGCTTGGCACTCTGTTTTACACACATTTCTGTTTAACTCCTGCTTCCATGAGGAGGAGGCAAGGGGTGGGGGTAGATTTAGGGGCATTTAGAGAAAGGACTTGGGGTTAGGGTCTGCATTAATATATTTTAGGTTAGGGTTCAGTCTTGGGGATCTAGCGTCTGGGGTTAGGATTTAGTTTGGAAGCTGTGGTGTGGGCCGTGCAGCATTAGGTTAGGGTTCGGTTTCAAGGGATTAGGATCCAGAGTAAGGGTTGGGGTTTTGGGTTGTGGTCTGCACTGTTATGTTTTATGTTAGGGTTAGATTTTAGGGAGGTTCGGGTCCTGGGTTTGGTTTTGGGGTAGGAGTCTGTGTTTACAAGTTTTGGGTTTAGGTTTCTGAGGGTTAGGATTTAGTTTTAGGGTTAGGATTTGGGGCTGGGGGCTAGATTTTAAACTTCTGCTTCGGGTTCGTTCTTAGGGAGTTGGGGCCGAACTCGGTTTTGGGGCTGGAGTCTGGAAAAATGATTTCTTGGGGCTCGAGTTAATTTTATGGTCCTGGGTTAGGATTTGGTTTTGGGGCTGGGGTCTGTGTTTACAAGTTTTACCTATAGGTTTATGAGGGATAGGGTCTGGAGTTCGGGTCAGTTATTTTCATTATTTTAAATTATTTGAATTAAGAGTATGATTCTTTCTGTTCTGGTTACTTCTTTTTTGTTATCGGATTCTCTGTTCATGTTTGGGATTATTTAGGGTTTATTGTTAGAGTCTGGGAACTAGGATTTGCTTCAGGTTTGGGCTCAGGCCTGAGAGTTCGGCTATTCTCTCACAGGGCCGCCCCTCACAGCTCCACTCCTCACAGTGCCGCCCATCACAGAGAAATGATCTGGGCTTGGGTATATGGGGCACGTGACTGAAATCTCTAGGGAACGCCAGAAAGGTCCCATGGCCAATTGTGAAGTGGAGGTTAAGTGCTTTCATTGTCAATACACACGTTAGTAATTGGGGCAGGTAGATGTGAAATGAAATTTAATGCAGAGAAATGTGCTGCGATAGATTTTGGGTGGAAAGTAAAGGGAGGAAATGTACAATAAATGGTAAAACTTTCAATGGAGCATGGGAACAAAGAGATTTATGGTTGTAAGCTTCTAGCTAATTCCTTGTCTTACTGAATATCGAGAGTGTTAAATAGGTGTGCTTGTATTTACTCTGTACAGCCACCAGAGGGCTCATCCCCTGGGGTTCCAAGGGATCCCATAATCCCTTGGGGTCACATGTATTTAAGGAGGCTTCACAGGTTGGAGAGGCACTCTGGAGACCTGCAATAAAAGACTAAGGTCACACTTTACTTTGAGCTCACAGTGTTCAGTCTGACGCTTTCTCCATACACACCAACCGGCCGCAAGATACAAACAGCGAACCCAAAGATGCAGAGAACAGTGAGCATCCTGGAGAAATTCTCGGAGGGAGAAGTTTGGGAAACATTTGTGGAGCGACTCGACCAATACATCGTGGCCAACGAGCTGAATGGGGAAGAGAGCACTGCCAAATGAAGGGCGATCCTCCTCACCGTCTGTGGGGCACCAACGTATGGCCTCATCAAGAATCTGCTTTCTCCAGCGAAACCCACAGAGAAATCGTACGACAATTTGTGCACACTGGTCCGAGAGCATTTGAACGCGAAGGAAAGCGTTCTGATGGCGAGGTACTGGTTCTATAAATACAAAAGGTCTGAAGGCCAGGAAGTGGCGTGTTATTTCGCCGAGCTAAGAAGCCTTGCTGGACATTGCGAATTTGAAGGACATTTGGAGCATATGCTCGGAGACTTATACATAATTGGCATTGGCCACGAGACTATACTTCGCAAACTTTTGACTGTAGAGACCCCAACCTTGAGTAAGGCCACAGCGATAACCCAGGCGTACATTGCCATCAGTGACAATACGAAGCAAATCTCTCAACACACAAGTGCTGCTCCAAGTACTGTGAACAAATTGATGCTGTTTTTGAATCATAATGTACAGGGCAGGTCAAACATACCTGCAGCTGCACATCCGCAGATGACTCAAAGTCCATCATCAAGGATGATGAAGGCAAGGCCATTAACATCTTGTTGGCGCTGACGTGGTAGTCATCGATTCCATTCATGCCGATTCAAAGAGTACGTTTACAAGGGCTGTGCAACAATGGGACATGTCCAACGAGTGTGCAGGCAAGCTGCAAAACTTCTTCAACCTGCAAACCACCATGTTGCAGAGGAGAACATATCCACAGAGGATCACGATGAACCAGAGCCTCAGACCGAGGAGGCAGAGATACATGCAGTGCAAACATTCACCACGAATTGTCCACCGATAATGCTGAATGTTGAACTTGTTGAACTAAATGGACTCCCGGTGTCAATGGAGCTGGACACATGGGTGAGCCAGTCCATCATGGGCGAAAAGACTTTCGAAATTTTGTGGTGCAACAAGGCCTCAAGCCCAGTCAAAACTCCAGTTCGCACGAAACTAAGAACTTACACGAAAGAACTGATTCCTGTAATAGGCAGTGCTACCATAAAGTTCTCCTATGATGGAGCGGTGCACAAGCTACCACTCTGCTTGTTACCGGGCGATGGTCCCATGCTGCTCGGCAGGAGCTGGCTGGGAAAGATACGCTGGAACTTGGACGACATCCGAGAGCTATCGCCCGCTGACGACACTCCATGGGCACAGGTCTGAAACAAATTTCCTTCGCTGTTCGAATCAGGCATCGGGAAATACCAAGGAGCAAAAGTGCAGATCCACCTAATTCCGGGGGCACGGCCCATCCATCACAAGGTGAAAGCAGTACTGCACATGATGAGAGAAAAGGGTAGAAATCGAGCTCGACCAGCTACAAAGCGAGGGCCTCATCTCACCGATCAAGAGAGTGAGAGAGAGAAAGAAACAGAGAGAGAGAGAGAGAAGGCGAGAGTGAGATAGAAGGCGAGAGAGTTCCAGTCCTCAAGGGAGACAACAATGTCAGAATCTGTGGCGATTACAAAGTAACTATCAATCGTTTCTCCCTGCAGGATCAATACCCACTTCCAAAAGCCGACGACCTCTTTGCAGCGCTGGCGTGAGGAAAGGCGTTCACGAAGCTGGATCTGACCTCAGCCTACTTGAGGTAGCAACTGGAGAAATCATTGAAGGCTCTCACCAGCATCAACACGCACAAAAGTATTTTTGTTTGTAACAGATGCCCGTTTGGAATTCGATCGGTGGCGACGATATTCCAGAGAAACATACAAAGTTTCCTGAAGTCGGTCCCGCACACCGTGGTCTTCCAGGACGACAACTTGTACACAGGTCGGAACACAGACGAGCAGCTGCAGAATCTGGAGGAGGTTCTTAGTCGACTCAACCGCATGGGGCTCACCTTAAAATGCTCAAAGTGCGTTTTCCTGCCGCCTGAAGTGGACTTCTTGGGAAGGAGGAATGCGGCGGACCACATCAGACCCATCAAAGCGAAGACGGAGGCAATCGAGAACGCACCGAGACTACAGAACGTGGCAGAGCTGCGGTCATTCCTGGGACTCTTGAATTATTTTGGTAACTTCTTACCGGGTCTCAGCACCCTGCGAGAAGCACTCCATGTCTCACTAGAAAAGGGGCGAATGGGTTTGGAGCAAAATCCAAAAAAGGGCCTTTATAAAAGCGAGAAACTTGTGATGCTCGAACAAATTGCCTGTGTTGTATGATCCATGTAAACGTTTGGTGCGAGCATGTGATGCGTTGTCATACGGTGTCGGGTGTGTATTGCAACAAGCCAATGATTTCAGGAAACTGCAACCGATGGTTTATGCATCCAGGAGTCTGTCTACGGAGGCTGTCTGCAGCATGACTGGAAACGCAGTGTTAGCGCGTGTCTATGGGGTAAAGAAAATGGATCAATATCTGTTTGGGCTAAAATTCGAATTAGAAACTGAACATAAGCCACTTATACCCCTGTTTTCCGAGAGTAAAGGGATAAATACAAACGCATCAGCCCGCATCCAGAGATGGCCGTTCATGTTGTCCACATCCAACCATGCCATCCGCCACAGGCCAGGCACAGAAAACTGCACCGATGCTCTCAGTAGGCTGCCATTGCCCACCACGGGGGTGGAAATGGGCAGCCTGCAGATCTAGCCAAGGTTATGGAAGCATTTGAGAGTGAGCAATCACCCGTCACAGGACAAGCAGGACCTCTTATATCCTTAGTCAAAAGCTGTGTGCTTCACGAGAGTTGTTCCAGTGTCCCAGTGGAAATGCAGGAAGATATAAAGCCATTCCAGTGGCGCAAAGATGAAATGTCTATATAGGCAGACTGCCTGCTGTGAGGCAATCGAGTAGTGGTCCCCAAGAAGGGCAGAGGCACCTTCATCAATTACCTCCAAGTACCCGCACAGGCATCATACTGATGAAAGTGATAGGCAGATCCCACGTGTGGTGGCACAGTATCGATGCGGACTTAGAGTCCTGCGTTCACAGATGTAACGCATGCTCGCAGTTAAGCAATGTACCCAGGGAGGCGCCTCTATGTTTAAGGTCTTGGCCCTCCAAACCGTGGTCTAGGGTATACGTCGACTATGCCGGCCCATGCTTGGTAAAATGTTCCTTTTGGTTGTAGACGCGTACTCCAAGTGGATTGAATGTGAGATAATGTCGGCTAGCCAGTCTGCTGTCACCACTGAAAGCCTGCAGGACATCTTTGCCACACACAGCTTACCCGATGTTCTGTTGAACGACAACGAGCCATGTTTTCCCAATGCTGAGTTCAAAGAATTCATGAACCATAACGGGATCAAGAATGTCAAATCTGCGCCGTGTCAACCAGCGTCCAATGGTCAGGCAGAGAGAGCAATGCAAACCATCAAGCAAGTCTTGAAGAGGGTCACTGAAGGCTCACCCCAGACTCGCTTATCCCGAGTCCTGCTCAGCTATCGCACGAGACCCTGCTCGCTCACTGGGATCCCACCTGCTGAACTGCTCATGAAAAGAGCACTTAAGATAAGGCTCTTGTTAGTACACACTGAAATACATGAACAGGTAGAGAGCAGGCGGCTTCAACAAAGTGCGCACCATGACAGCACAAATGTGTCACGCGAGATTGAATTCAATGATCCTGTATTTGTATTAAATTATGGACCAGGTCCCAAGTGGCTTCCCGGCACTGTCGTGGCCAAAAAGGGGAGCAGGGTGTGTCGGGTCAAACTTTCAAATGCAATCATTCACCGGAAACACTTGGACCAAATCAAACTCAGATTCACGGACTATCCTGAGCAACCCACATTGGACCCTTCATTTTTTGATCCACCAACACACCACACACTAGTGGGAACTGACACCACGTTGACCACGAAGCAGAACCCATCACCCACAGCAGCCCTGCAGGGGACAACACACCAGGCAGCCCAGCAAGGCCAGCTGCACAGCAGCCCAGCGAGTGCCAAAAAATTATTCAACTACACCAGCTTTCACACCGAGATGATCAACCAGGACAATAAGGGCCCCAGATCGACTCCCATTGTCAATAGTTATACTATTTGCGTGAATGTTGTTATATATGTGGGCTTGTAGTTACACTGTGCAGCCACCAGTAGGCGCATTCCCCGGAGTGCCAAGGGATCCCATAATCTCTTGGGAGCACAGATATTTCAGAAGGCTTCACAGGTTGGAGAGGCACTCTGGAGACCTGCAATAGAAGACTAAGGTCACACTTTACTTTGAACTCACAGTGTTCAGTCTGACTCTTTCTCCATACATTAGTCTTACAACACAATTTCAATTTTCCCGCCTATCTCATTGCCTGTATCTTGCGGTGCTCACTGGGCAGAAGGCTGCAAATGTACCTGCAGACGCTGTGTGATCCCGAACCTCTCTCTCAAATAAAGTCTCTCCAACTTTAGTCTCTTTCTTTGCTTTCTGTGTGTGTACAGTAAAAACGGAGCGACTGTCTGTTTGTCACATAGGCCCCAGGCTTTAGGTGTCACTCCCAGAGTTTGAGCTCCCTGGACTTTCTGTGCCATATCTAACCCGTGCTGTCGCTGCCCTTGCATTGTGTGGTGGAACTGTGTAGATGGTGTTTTGCTCTGTATCTAACCCGTGCTGGACCTGCCCTGGGAGTGTGTTGGTACATTGCAGATGGGACTGTACTCTCTGTATCTAACCCCGTGCTGTACATGCTCCGGGAGTGTTTGACGGGACAGTGTAGAGGGAGCTTTACTCTGTATGTAACCCCCTGTACCTGCCCTGGGAGTGTTTGATGGGACAGTGTAGAGGGAGCTTTACTCTGTATCTAACCCCCTGTACCTGCCCTGGGAGTGTTTGATGGGACAGTGTAGAGGGAGCTTTACTCTGTATGTAACCCCCTGTACCTGCCCTGGGAGTGTTTGACGGGACAGTGTTGAGGGAGCTTTACTCTGTATCTAACCCCGTGCTGTACCTGCCCTGGGAGTGTTTGATGGGACAGTGTAGAGGGAGCTTTACTCTGTATCTAACCCCCTGTACCTGCCCTGGGCGTGTTTGATGGGACAGTGTAGAGGGAGCTTTACTCTGTATCTAACCCCCTGTACCTGCCCTGGGAGTGTTTGATGGGACAGTGTAGAGGGAGCTTTACTCTGGATCTAACCCCCTGTACCTGCCTTGGGAGTGTTTGATGGGACAGTGTAGAGGGAGCTTTACTCTGTATCTAACCCCCTGTACCTGCCCTGGGAGTGTTTGATGGGACAGTGTAGAGGGAGCTTTACTCTGTATCTAACCCCGTACTGTCCCTGCTCTGGGAGTGTTTGATGGGACAGTGTAGAGGGAGCTTTACTCTGTATCTAACCCCGTACTGTCCCTGCTCTGGGAGTGTTTGATGGGACAGTGTAGAGGGAGCTTTACTCTGTATCTAACCCTGTGCTGTACCTGCCCTGGGAGTGTTTGATGGGACAGTGTAGAGGGAGCTTTACTCTGTATCTAACCCCCTGTACCTGCCCTGGGAGTGTTTGATGGGACAGTGCAGAGGGAGCTTTACTCTGTATCTAACCCTGTGCTGTACCTGCCCTGGGAGTGTTTGATGGGACAGTGTAGAGGGAGCTTTACTCTGTATCTAACCCTGTGCTGTACCTGCCCTGGGAGTGTTTGATGGGACAGCTTAAAAGGCGATTTACTCTGACACGTTCTATAATCTATCAGACGTTGATGCATCAGAGTATTTCTCTTTAACATAACCTGGCACGTGAAGGACCATAATATTAAAAGAGACTGCATGATCCGCCTGTTCGCTGTGCAGTCATATCGCCTGTGCAGCATGAAGTAACAAGGCTGGGGGAATTGTGTCGTTACAATGATCGGACACTAGGTGGAGCAGCGGCTCCTTCACCGAAGGGACTTGGATTCAAACACAACCCAGACAGGACGGGTGATGAACAACTCTCAGGGGAATAAAACTAAGTGTGATAGGGAAAGGGAACGATGTGAATGAGCCTTGGAGAAAGGAACTCAACAAAGTCCAATACATTCCATTTATCATTCATGATTTATTAACAATTTCACAAAGAACAATTTACAGAGACGTTTATAAAATGTTAACACAAATTGAACTGAGAGTCACATTGAGCCTGGAACACACGAGGTCTGAGCTGCCAGCTATCTGTACAACTGTAACAGACACCAGGGAGAGAGAAACAGTTCAACATAAAGGGAAGGGAATAATTGTGGATCATGAATGAGAAAAGTGACTTCGTTATACACGAGATATTCAAACAATTATGAAACTCAGAGATACATTTACATTATAGCCACGATTATCTCACTTCTCAAACACAGAGACGAAAAAACTGAAGTCAATTGACTCGGGGAATCACCAAGAGGACCTAGTTTATTTTCAGGACACAGTGATGTTAATAACCAGCCGATCACTTGACCTGTAAAAGAGGGACAAAAGATTGAAGCAGGGATTTAGTGCTTTGGGGCATTTATCTCAGGGTTTGTTATCAATGAAACGTTCAGAGATTTGGCAAACCGCTTCAGTCAGCTCGAAGCGAATGCACTGAATCTTCTCACCTTCACCAGAGTGACGGCAGCGCTATAGAACATGCTCAGGAAGAACAGGATGATGAATGTGGAGGCGGTTGTCCAGATGTTGCCGCTCTGGCCCTCGTAGTCTTCATCCCAGATGTGATCTGAGCAATCTGCGGGGATGTAGAGGAGGAAAAATATTCAGATCGTTTGCTAATCCAAAATATCGTATTATTGTTATATATTCTATTTTATTGCCTTAAGGTATTAGTTTGTTCTCTAACTTGATGTTGAATGTATGCCCTGTGTTAAGTTAATCACTCCCAACAATCTATCTGTGTTCCTAATTCCACAGTCGCTCCTCCTTTCTGATCCTCCTACAGTCCGTGTTGGAAAATTTGACAGTTTTCCTTCAATGTCACACGCTCATTGATTTTGTATCAATTTCATAGGGCAGGTACAGGGGGTTAGATACAGAGTAAAGCTCCCTCTACACTGTCCCATCAAACACTCCCAGGGCAGGTACAGCACGGGGTTAGATACAGAGTAAAGCTCCCTCCACACTGTCCCATCAAATACTCGCAGGGCAGGTACAGGGGGTTAGATACAGAGTAAAGCTCCCTCTACACTGTCCCATCAAACTCTCCCAGGGCAGGTACAGGGGGTTAGATACAGAGTAAAGCTCCCTCTACACTGTCCCATCAAACACTCCCAGGGCAGGTACAGCATGGGTTAGATACAGAGTAAAGCTCCCTCTGCACTGTCCCATCAAACACTCCCAGGGCAGGTACAGCATGGGTTAGATACAGAGTAAAGCTCCCTCTACACTGTCCCATCAAACACTCCCAGGGCAGGTACAGGGGGTTAGATACAGAGTAAAGCTCCCTCTACACTGTCCCATCAAACACTCCCAGGGCAGGTACAGGGGGTTAGATACAGAGTAAAGTTCCCTCTACACTGTCCCATCAAACACTCCCAGGGCAGGTACAGCACGGGTTAAATACAAAGTATAGCTCTCTCTACACTGTCCCATCAGGACTCCCGGGACAGGTACAGCACGGGTTAAATACAAAGTATAGCTCTCTCTACACTGTCCCATCAGGACTCCCGGGACAGGTACAGCACGGGTTAGAAACTGATTAAAGCTCCTTCAACAGTTTAACAGAAGTGTTTTTGAACTTCTGCTTCTGAATGCCACAAATTGCGTTATTGGTCCCATTTGTGAGGTGCCTTCTCAAACTTAACCTGAAACTGTCACATTTTTCACAGATACAAGCTTCTCAAATAAATGAGTTGAATTGTACTCAACGAAATACAAGAGGACAAACCGGAAGGTCTACAGCCAATCAGGAGGGCTCCTGATTCTCACACAGTGAGCAGGCGCACTGAAAGAGAACAGGCACAATCTTGCTCTCAGCAGTTAGATCGGTTCCATCTGTCATTTTCAATAAAGCTGATTTACAATTGGTCTCTTGTCAATTTTCGATCATCTCAAAAGTGCACGTTTAAAAAAAAATTAAACTGATATTAAGTTGGAAAACTGTCCCATCATACATTCCCAGGGCAGGTACAGGGGGTTAGATACAGAGTAAAGCTCCCTCTACACTGTCCCATCAAACACTCCCAGGGCAGGTACAGGGGGTTAGATACAGAGTAAAGCTCCCTCTACACTGTCCCATCAAACACTCCCAGGGCAGGTACAGGGGGTTAGATACAGAGTAAAGCTACCTCTACACTGTCCCATCAAACACTCCCAGGGCAGGTACAGGGGGTTAGATACAGAGTAAAGCTCCCTCTGCACTGTCCCATCAAACACTCCCAGGGCAGGTACACCTTTAAGCAGCTAACGTTAAATTAGAGAGTAGTCGGTCTCTGTAATCAATCTCCCAGTGTTAACATCAAATGGCGACCATTAACAAATGTAAAATGGATGACTGAAGATCGGTGTGTGCATTGTCACTGTGGTTCTGGGAGAGCTTCAGAGAGACAGAGAGAGAGAGGGAGAGATATACAGAGAAAGTGACGGACATACAGACAGAGAGGGAGAGGGAGAGAGTCAGAGAGAGAGAGTCAGAGAGACAGAGAGAGTCAGAGAGAGAGCGAGAGAGACAGAGAGAGGGATAGAGAGAGAGAGAGAGATTGATGGAGAGAGTCAGAGAGAGAGAGAGACCAAGAGAGTCAGAGAGCGAGAGAGAGAGACAGAGAGAGTCAAAGAGAGAGAGAGAGAGAGGGAGAGAGAGAGAGAGACAGATTGGAAGACAGAGAAAGACAGAGAGATAGAGAGAGAGACACAGAGAGAGAGAGGAAAAGAGGTAGACAGAGCGAGTGAGAGAGAGAGAGAGAGAGCGTGAGCTAGAAACAGATAGAGACATAGAGATATATAGACAGTGAAAGAGATACAGAGAGAGAGAGACTGAGAGAGACAGAGCGGGAGCTAGTTTGGGGATTGATACAGGACTATGGGGAGAGAGCGGGGCAGTGGGATTCGTTTGGGGATTGATACAGGACTATGGGGAGAGAGCGGGGCAGTGGGAGTAGTTTGGGGATTGATACAGGACTATGGGGAGAGAGCGGGGCAGTGGGATTAGTTTGGGGATTGATACAGGACTATGGGGAGAGAGCGGGGCAGTGGGATTAGTTTGGGGATTGATACAGGATTATGGGGAGAGAGCTGGGCAGTGGGATTAGTTTGGGGATTGATACAGGACAATGGGGAGAGAGCGGGGCAGTGGGATTAGTTTGGGGATTGATACAGGACTATGGGGAGAGAGCGGGGCAGTGGGATTAGTTTGGGGATTAATACAGGACTTTGGGGAGAGAGCGGGACAGTGGGATTAGTTTGGGTGAAATTGAGCACCCATTTTACATGAGATGCGTGGTGACCATTTTACACCAGGACACGTGTCTGGGTGATCTGTGAACAAACCTGGTTTACCTGCCTGGGCTCGGGGCTTTGTGTATTGGTCCCAGTCTCTGGGTCCTTCATGTGTTTGAAGATTTTGAAGTTGGTCACATCATTTCATTCTTTCAGGGCATTGATGGTAAACAGCTTCAATCCTGTGTATCTGTGAGGGGGCGACACAATCGTATTTACACCTTATTCAAACCAACAAAACTTGCTTCTCCAT
>NW_027252802.1:90000-115000 GCF_044704955.1 Pristiophorus japonicus
GTGGTGACCATTTTACACCAGGACACGTGTCTGGGTGATCTGTGAACAAACCTGGTTTACCTGCCTGGGCTCGGGGCTTTGTGTATTGGTCCCACTCTCTGGGTCCTTCATGTGTTTGAAGAGTTTGAAGTTGGTCACATCATTTTATTCTTTCAGGGCATTGAGGGTAAACAGCTTCAATCCTGTGTATCTGTGAGGGGGCGACACAATCGTATTTACACCTTATTCAAACCAACAAAACTTGCTTCTCCATTTCCTGCCCTGGGAAGATATCCTCCCATCAAACACTCCCAGGGCAGGTACAGGGGGTTAGATACAGAGTAAAGCTCCCTCTACACTGTCCCATCAAACTCTCCCAGGGCAGGTACAGCACGGGGTTAGATACAGAGTAAAGCTCCCTCTACACTGTCCCATCAAACACTCCCAGGGCAGGTACAGGGGGTTAGATACAGAGTAAAGCTCCCTCTACACAGTCCCATCAAACACTCCCAGGGCAGGTACAGGGGGTTAGATACAGAGTAAAGCTCTCTCTACACTGTCCCATCAAACACTCCCAGGGCAGGTACAGGGCGTTAGATACAGAGTAAAGCTCCCTCTACACTGTCCCATCAAACACTCCCAGGGCAGGTACAGGGGGTTAGATACAGAGTAAAGCTCCCTCTACACTGTCCCATCAAACACTCCCAGGGCAGGTACAGGGGGTTAGATACAGAGTAAAGCTCCATCGACACTGTCCCATCAAACACTCCCAGGGCAAGTACAAGGGGTTAGATACAGAGTAAATCTCCCTCTGCACTGTCCCATCAAACACTCCCAGGGCAGGTACAGGAGTTTAGATACAGAGTAATGCTCCCTCTACACTGTCCCATCAAACACTCCCAGGGCAGGTACAGGAGTTTAGATACAGAGTAAAGCTCCCTCTACACTGTCCATCAAACACTCCCAGGGCAGGTACAGGAGGTTAGATACAGAGTACAGCTCCCTCTACACTGTCCCATCAAACACTCCCAGGGCAGGTACAGGAGGTTAGATACAGAGTAAAGCTCCCTCTACACTGTCCCATCAAACACTCCCAGGGCAGGTACAGGGGGTTAGATACAGAGTAAAGCTCCCTCTACACTGTCCCATCAAACACTCCAGGGCAGGTACAGGGGGTTAGATACAGAGTAAAGCTCCCTCTACACTGTCCCATCAAACACTCCCAGGGCAGGTACAGGGGGTTGGATACAGAGTAAAGCTCCCTCTACACTGTCGCATCAAACACTCCCAGGGCAGGTACACCTTTAAGCAGCTAACGTTCATTTAGAGAGTAGTCGGTCTCTGTAATCAATCTCCCAATGTTAACATCAAATGGCGACCATTAACAAATGTAAAATGGATGACTGAAGATCGGTGTGTGCATTGTCACTGTGGTTCTGGGAGAGCTTCAGAGAGACAGAGAGAGAGAGGGAAGGAGAGATACAGAGAGAAAGAGACAGACATACAGACCGAGAGAGACAGAGAGAGTCAGAGAGAGAGCGAGAGAGACAGAGAGAGGGATAGAGAGAGAGAGAGAGATTGATGGAGAGAGTCAGAGAGAGAGAGAGACCAAGAGAGTCAGAGAGCGAGAGAGAGAGACAGAGAGAGTCAAACAGAGAGAGGGAGAGATAGAAAGAGAGAGAGACAAAGACAGGGAGAGAGAGATAGTGAGAGAGAGAGACAGAGAGGGAGAAAGAGAGAGAGTCAGGGGGAGAGTCAGAGATAGAGAGAGACAGAGAGAGTCAGAGAGAGCGTGAGAGAGACAGAGAGAGGGATCGAGAGAGAGAGAGACGGAGAGAGTCAGAGAGAGAGAGAGAGAGAGAGACACAGAGAGTCAAAGACAGAGAGGGCGAGACAGAGAGAGGGAGACAGAAAGAGAGGGAGAGAGGGAGAACGAGAGAGAGACAGAGAGAGAGCGAGACAGACTGGAAGACAGAGAAAGACAGAGAGATAGAGAGAGAGACACAGAGAGAGAGAGGAAAAGAGGTAGACAGAGCGAGTGAGAGAGAGAGACAGAGAGCGTGAGCTAGAAACAGATAGAGACATAGAGATATATAGAGAGTGAAAGAGATACAGAGAGAGAGAGACTGAGAGAGACAGAGAGAGAGCCAGTTTGGGGATTGATACAGGACTATGGGGAGAGAGCGGGGCAGTGGGATTAGTTTGGGGATTGATACAGGGCTATGGGGAGAGAGCGGGGCAGTGGGATTAGTTTGGAGATTGATACAGGGCTATGGGGAGAGAGCGGGGCAGTGGGATTAGTTTGGAGATTGATACAGGGCTATGGGGAGAGAGCGGGGCAGTGGGATTAGTTTGGGGATTGCTACAGGACTATGGGGAGAGAGCGGAGCAGTGGGATTAGTTTGGGGATTGATACAGGACTATGGGGAGAGAGCGGGGCAGTGGGATTAGTTTGGGGATTGTTCCAGGATTATGGGGAGAGAGCGGGGCAGTGGGATTAGTTTGGGGATTGATACAGGACTATGGGGAGAGAGCGGGGCAGTGGGATTAGTTTGGGGATTGATACAGAGCTATGGGGAGAGAGCGGGGCAGTGGGATTAGTTTGGGGATTGATACAGGACTATGGGGAGAGAGCGGGGCAGTGGGATTAGTTTGGGGATTGATACAGGACTATGGGGAGAGAGCGGGGCAGTGGGATTAGTTTGGAGATTGATACAGGACTATGGGGAGAGAGCGGGGCAGTGGGATTAGTTTGAGGATTGATACAGGGCTATGGGGAGAGAGCGGGGCAGTGGGATTAGTTTGAGGATTGATACAGGGCTATGGGGAGAGAGCGGGGCAGTGGGATTAGTTTGGAGATTGATACAGGACTATGGGGAGAGAGCGGGGCAGTGGGATTAGTTTGGAGATTGATACAGGACTATGGGGAGAGAGCGGGGCAGTGGGATTAGTTTGGAAATTGATACAGGACTATGGGGAGAGAGCGGGGCAGTGGGATTAGTTTGGGGATTGATACAGGACTATGGGGATAGAGCGGGGCAGTGGGATTAGTTTGGAGATTGATACAGGACTATGGGGAGAGAGCGGGGCAGTGGGATTAGTTTGAGGATTGATACAGGGCTATGGGGAGAGAGCGGGGCAGTGGGATTAGTTTGAGGATTGATACAGGGCTATGGGGAGAGAGCGGGGCAGTGGGATTAGTTTGGGGATTGATACAGGACTATGGGGAGAGAGCGGGGCAGTGGGATTAGTTTGGGAGATTGATACAGGACTATGGGGAGAGAGCGGGGCAGTGGGATTAGTTTGGGGATTGATACAGGACTATGGGGAGAGAGCGGGGCAGTGGGATTAGTTTGGGGATTGACACAGGACTATGGGGAGAGAGTGGGGCAGTGGGATTAGTTTGGGGATTCATACAGGACTATGGGGAGAGAGCGGGGCAGTGGGATTAGTTTGGGGATTGATACAGGACTATGGGGAGAGAGCGGGGCAGTGGGATTAGTTTGGGGATTGATACAGGACTATGGGGAGAGAGCGGGGCAGTGGGATTAGTTTGGGGATTGATACAGGACTATGGGGAGAGAGCGGGGCAGTGGGATTAGTTTGGGGATTGATACAGGGCTATGGGGAGAGAGCGGGGCAGTGGGATTAGTTTGGGGATTGATACAGGACTATGGGGAGAGAACGGGGCAGTGCGATTAGTTTGGGGATTGATACAGGACTATGGGGAGAGAGCGGGGCAGTGGGATTAGTTTGGGGATTGATACAGGGCTATGGGGAGAGAGCGGGGCAGTGGGATTAGTTTGGGGATTGATACAGGACTATGGGGAGAGAGCGGGGCAGTGGGATTAGTTTGGGGATTGATACAGGACTATGGGGAGAGAGCGGGGCAGTGGGATTAGTTTGGAAATTGATACAGGACTATGGGGAGAGAGCGGGGCAGTGGGATTTGTTTGGGGTTTGATACAGGACTATGGGGAGAGAGTGGGGCAGTGGGATTAGTTTGGGGATTGGTACAGGACTATGGGGAGAGAGCGGGGCAGTGGGATTAGTTTGGGGATTGATACAGGACTATGGGGAGAGAGCGGGGTAGTGGGATTAGTTTGGGGGTTGATACAGGACTATGGGGAGAGAGCGGGGCAGTGGGATTTGTTTGGGGATTGATACAGGACTATGGGGAGAGAGCGGGGCAGTGGGATTAGTTTGGGGATTGATACAGGACTATGGGGAGAGAGCGGGGCAGTGGGATTAGTTTGGAGATTGATACAGGACTATGGGGAGAGAGCGGGGCAGTGGGATTAGTTTGAGGATTGATACAGGGCTATGGGGAGAGAGCGGGGTAGTGGGATTAGTTTGGAGATTGATACAGGACTATGTTGAGAGAGCGGGGCAGTGGGATTAGTTTGGAAATTGATACAGGACTATGGGGAGAGAGCGGGGCAGTGGGATTAGTTTGGGGATTGATACAGGACTATGGGGAGAGAGTGGGGCAGTGGGATTAGTTTGGGGACTGATACAGGACTATGGGGAGAGAGTGGGGCAGTGGGATTAGTTTGGGGATTAATACAGGACTATGGGGAGAGAGCGGGGCAGTGGGATTAGTTTGGGGATTGATACAGGACTATGGGGAGAGAGCGGGGCAGTGGGATTAGTTTGGGGATTGATACATGACTATGGGGAGAGAGCGGGGCAGTGGGATTAGTTTGGGGATTGATACAGGACTATGGGGAGAGAGCGGGGCAGTGGGATTAGTTTGGGGATTGATACAGGACTATGGGGAGAGAGCGGGGCAGTGGGATTAGTTTGGGGATTGATACAGGACTATGGGGAGAGAGCGGGGCAGTGGGATTTGTTTGGGGATTGATACAGGGCTATGGGGAGAGAGCGGGGCAGTGGGATTAGTTTGGGGATTGATACAGGGCTATGGGGAGAGAGCGGGGCAGTGGGATTAGTTTGGGGATTGATACAGGACTATGGGGAGAGAGCGGGGCAGTGGGATTTGTTTGGGGATTGATACAGGACTATGGGGAGAGAGCGGGGCAGTGGGATTAGTTTGGGGATTGATACAGGACTATGGGGAGAGAGCGGGGCAGTGGGATTAGTTTGGAGATTGATACAGGATTATGGGGAGAGAGCGGGGCAGTGGGATTAGTTTGAGGATTGATACAGGGCTATGGGGAGAGAGCGGGGCAGTGGGATTAATTTGGAGATTGATACAGGACTATGTTGAGAGAGCGGGGCAGTGGGATTAGTTTGGAAATTGATACAGGACTATGGGGAGAGAGCGGGGCAGTGGGATTAGTTTGGGGATTGATACAGGACTATGGGGAGAGAGTGGGGCAGTGGGATTAGTTTGGGGATTGATACAGGACTATGGGGAGAGAGTGGGGCAGTGGGATTAGTTTGGGGATTAATACAGGACTATGGGGAGAGAGCGGGGCAGTGGGATTAGTTTGGGGATTGATACAGGACTATGGGGAGAGAGCGGGGCAGTGGGATTAGTTTGGGGATTGATACAGGACTATGGGGAGAGAGCGGGGCAGTGGGATTAGTTTGGGGATTGTTACAGGACTACGGGGAGAGAGCGGGGCAGTGTGATTAGTTTGGGGATTGATACAGGATTTTGGGGAGAGAGCGGGGCAGTGGGATTAGTTTGGAGATTGATACAGGACTATGGGGAGAGAGCGGGGCAGTGGGATTAGTTTGGAGATTGATACAGGACTATGGGGAGAGAGTGGAGCAGTGGGATTAGTTTGGGGATTGATACAGGACTATGGGGAGAGAGCGGGGCAGTGGGATTAGTTTGGGGATTGTTACAGGACTATGGGGAGAGAGCGGGGCAGTGGGATTAGTTTGGGGTTTGATACAGGACGATGGGGAGAGAGTGGAGCAGTGGGATTAGTTTGGGGATTGTTACAGGACTATGGGGAGAGAGCGGGGCAGTGGGATTAGTTTGGGAATTGATACAGGACTATGGGGAGAGAGCGGGGCAGTGGGATTAGTTTGGAGATTGATACAGGACTATGAGGAGAGAGCGGGGCAGTGGGATTAGTTTGGAGATTGATACAGGGCTATGGGGAGAGAGTGCGGCAGTGGGATTAGTTTGGGGATTGATACAGGGCTATGGGGAGAGAGCGGGGCAGTGGGATTAGTTTGG
The DNA here is from genome assembly GCF_044704955.1 of Pristiophorus japonicus. Taxonomy (NCBI): domain Eukaryota; kingdom Metazoa; phylum Chordata; class Chondrichthyes; family Pristiophoridae; genus Pristiophorus; species Pristiophorus japonicus. The sequence goes on from NW_027252802.1 coordinate 96,137, forward strand.
GGATTGATACAGGACTATGAGGAGAGAGCGGGGCAGTGGGATTAGTTTGGAGATTGATACAGGGCTATGGGGAGAGAGCGGGGCAGTGGGATTAGTTTGGGGATTGATACAGGACTATGGCGAGAGAGCGGGGCAGTGGGATTAGTTTGGGGATTGATACAGGACTATGGGGAGAGAGCGGGGCAGTGGGATTAGTTTGGGGATTGATACAGGACTATGGCGAGAGAGCGGGGCAGTGGGATTAGTTTGGGGATTGATACAGGACTATGGGGAGAGAGCGGGGCAGTGGGATTAGTTTGGAGATTGATACAGGAGAACAGGGAGAGAGCGGGGCAGTGGGATTAGTTTGGGGATTGATACAGGATTATGGGGAGAGAGCGGGGCAGTGGGATTAGTTTGGAGATTGATACAGGACTATGGGGAGAGAGCGGGGCAGTGGGATTAGTTTGGAGATTGATACAGGACTATGGGGAGAGAGCGGGGCAGTGGGATTAGTTTGGAGATTGATACAGGACTATGGGGAGAGAGCGGGGCAGTGGGATTAGTTTGGAGATTGATACAGGACTATGGGGAGAGAGCGGGGCAGTGGGATTAGTTTGGGGATTGATACAGGACTATGGGGAGAGAGCGGGACAGTGGGATTAGTTTGGGGATTGATACAGGACTATGGGGAGAGAGCAGGGCAGTGGGATTAGTTTGGGGATTGATACAGGGCTATGGGGAGAGAGCGGGGCAGTGGGATTAGTTTGGGGATTGATACAGGACTATGGGGAGAGAGCGGGGCAGTGTGATTAGTTTGGGGATTGATACAGGATATTGGGGAGAGAGCGGGGCAGTGGAATTAGTTTGGAGATTGATACAGGACTATGGGGAGAGAGCGGGGCAGTGGGATTAGTTTGGAGATTGATACAGGACTATGGGGAGAGAGCGGGGCAGTGGGATTAGTTTGGGGATTGATACAGGACTATGGGGAGAGAGCGGGGCAGTGGGATTAGTTCGGGGATTGATACATGGCTATGGGGAGAGAGCGGGGCAGTGGGATTAGTTCGGGGATTGATACAGGACTATGGGGAGAGAGCGGGGCAGTGGGATTAGTTTGGGGATTGATACAGGACTATGGGGAGAGAGCGGGGCAGTGGGATTAGTTTGGGGATTGATACAGGACTATGAAAAGAGAGTGGGGCAGTGGGATTAGTTTGGGGATTGATACAGGGCTATGGGGAGAGAGCGGGGCAGTGGGATTAGTTTGGGGATTGATACAGGACTATGGGGAGAGAGCGGGGCAGTGGGATTAGTTTGGGGATTGATACAGGACTATGGGGAGAGAGCGAGGCAGTGGGATTAGTTTGGGGATTGATACAGGACAATGGGGAGAGAGCGGGGCAGTGGGATTAGTTTGGGGATTGATACAGGACTATGGGGAGAGAGCGGGGCAGTGGGATTAGTTTGTGGATTGATACAGGACTATGGGGAGAGAGCGGGGCAGTGGGATTAGTTTGGGGATTGATACAGGGCTATGGGGAGAAAGCGGGGCAGTGGGATTAGTTTGGGGATTGATACAGGACTATGGGGAGAGAGCGGGGCAGTGGGATTCGTTTCGAGATTGATACAGGGCTATGGGGAGAGAGCGGGGCAGTGGGATTAGTTTGGAGATTGATACAGGACTATGGGGAGAGAGCGGGGCAGTGGGATTAGTTTGGGGATTGATACAGGACTATGGGGAGAGAGCGGGGCAGTGGGATTCGTTTCGAGATTGATACAGGGCTATGGGGAGAGAGCGGGGCAGTGGGATTAGTTTGGAGATTGATACAGGACTATGGGGAGAGAGCGGGGCAGTGGGATTAGTTTGGGGATTGATACAGGACTATGGGGAGAGAGCGGGGCAGTGGGATTAGTTTGGGGATTGATACAGGACTATGGGGAGAGAGCGGGGCAGTGGGATTAGTTTGGGGATTGATACAGGACTATGGGGAGAGAGCGGGGCAGTGGGATTAGTTTGGGGATTGATACAGGACTATGAGGAGAGAGCGAGGCAGTGGGATTAGTTTGGGGATTGATACAGGACTATGAGGAGAGAGCGAGGCAGTGGGATTAGTTTGGGGATTGATACAGGACTATGGGGAGAGAGCGGGGCAGTGGGATTAGTTTGGGGATTGATACAGGACTATGGGGAGAGAGCGGGGCAGTGGGATTAGTTTCGTGTTTGATACAGGACTATGGGGAGAGAGCGGGGCAGTGGGATTAGTTTGGGGATTGATACAGGACTATGGGGAGAGAGCGGGGCAGTGGGATTAGTTTGGAGATTGATACAGGACTATGGGGAGAGAGTGGGGCAGTGGGATTAGTTTGGGGATTGATACAGGACTATGGGGAGAGAGTGGGGCAGTGGGATTAGTTTGGGGTTTGATACAGGACTATGGGGAGAGAGCGGGACAGTGGGATTAGTTTGGGAGATTGATACAGGACTATGAGGAGAGAGCGGGGCAGTGGGATTAGTTTGGGGATTGATACAGGACTATGGGGAGAGAGCGGGGCAGTGGGATTAGTTTGGGGATTGATACAGGACTATGGGGAGAGAGCGGGGCAGTGGGATTAGTTTGGGGATTGATACAAGACTATGGGGAGAGACTGGGGCAGTGGGATTAGTTTGGGGATTGATACAGGACTATGGGGAGAGACCGGGGCAGTGGGATTAGTTTGGGGATTGATACAGGACTATGGGGAGAGAGGCGGGGCAGTGGGATTAGTTTGGGGTTTGATACAGGACTATGGGGAGAGAGCGGGGCAGTGAGATTAGTTTAGGGATTGATACAGGACTATGGGGAGAGAGCGGGGCAGTGGGATTAGTTTGGGGTTTGATACAGGACTATGGGGAGAGAGCGGGGCAGTGGGATTAGTTTGGGGATTGATACAGGACTATGGGGAGAGAGCGGGGCCGTGTGATTAGTTTGGGGATTGATACAGGACTATGGGGAGAGAGCGGGGCAGTGGGATTAGTTTGGGGATTGATACAGGACTATGGGGAGAGAGTGGGGCAGTGGGATTAGTTTGGGGATTGATACAGGACTATGGGGAGAGAGCAGGGCAGTGGGATTAGTTTCGAGATTGATACAGGGCTATGGGGAGAGAGCGGGGCAGTGGGATTAGTTTGGGGATTGATACAGGACTATGGGGAGAGAGCGGGGCAGTGGGATTAGTTTGGGGTTTGATACAGGACTATGGGGAGAGAGCGGGGCAGTGGGATTAGTTTGGGGATTGATACAGGACTATGGGGAGAGAGTGGGACAGTGGGATTAGTTTGGGGATTGATACAGGACTATGGGGAGAGAGCGGGGCAGTGGGATTAGTTTGGAGATTGATACAGGACTATGGGGAGAGAGCGGGGCAGTGGGATTAGTTTGGGGATTGATAAAGGACTATGGGGAGAGAGCGGGGCAGTGGGATTCGTTTCGAGATTGATACAGGGCTATGGGGAGAGAGCGGGGCAGTGGGATTAGTTTGGAGATTGATACAGGACTATGGGGAGAGAGCGGGGCAGTGGGATTAGTTTGGGGATTGATACAGGACTATGGGGAGAGAGCGGGGCAGTGGGATTAGTTTGGGGATTGATACAGGACTATGGGGAGAGAGCGGGGCAGTGGGATTAGTTTGGGGATTGATACAGGACTATGGGGAGAGAGCGGGGCAGTGGGATTAGTTTGGGGATTGATACAGGACTATGAGGAGAGAGCGAGGCAGTGGGATTAGTTTGGGGATTGATACAGGACTATGAGGAGAGAGCGAGGCAGTGGGATTAGTTTGGGGATTGATACAGGACTATGGGGAGAGAGCGGGGCAGTGGGATTAGTTTGGGGATTGATACAGGACTATGGGGAGAGAGCGGGGCAGTGGGATTAGTTTCGTGTTTGATACAGGACTATGGGGAGAGAGCGGGGCAGTGGGATTAGTTTGGGGATTGATACAGGACTATGGGGAGAGAGCGGGGCAGTGGGATTAGTTTGGAGATTGATACAGGACTATGGGGAGAGAGTGGGGCAGTGGGATTAGTTTGGGGATTGATACAGGACTATGGGGAGAGAGTGGGGCAGTGGGATTAGTTTGGGGTTTGATACAGGACTATGGGGAGAGAGCGGGGCAGTGGGATTAGTTTGGGGTTTGATACAGGACTATGGGGAGAGAGCGGGGCAGTGGGATTAGTTTGGGGTTTGATACAGGACTATGGGGAGAGACCGGGGCAGTGGGATTAGTTTAGGGATTGATACAGGACTATGGGGAGAGACTGGGGCAGTGGGATTAGTTTGGGGATTGATACAGGACTATGGGGAGAGACCGGGGCAGTGGGATTAGTTTGGGGATTGATACAGGACTATGGGGAGAGAGCGGGGCAGTGGGATTAGTTTGGGGTTTGATACAGGACTATGGGGAGAGAGCGGGGCAGTGAGATTAGTTTAGGGATTGATACAGGACTATGGGGAGAGAGCGGGGCAGTGGGATTAGTTTGGGGTTTGATACAGGACTATGGGGAGAGAGCGGGGCAGTGGGATTAGTTTGGGGATTGATACAGGACTATGGGGAGAGAGCGGGGCCGTGTGATTAGTTTGGGGATTGATACAGGACTATGGGGAGAGAGCGGGGCAGTGGGATTAGTTTGGGGATTGATACAGGACTATGGGGAGAGAGCGGGGCAGTGGGATTAGTTTGGAGATTGATACAGGACTATGGGGAGAGAGCGGGGCAGTGGGATTAGTTTGAGGATTGATACAGGGCTATGGGGAGAGAGCGGGGTAGTGGGATTAGTTTGGAGATTGATACAGGACTATGTTGAGAGAGCGGGGCAGTGGGATTAGTTTGGAAATTGATACAGGACTATGGGGAGAGAGCGGGGCAGTGGGATTAGTTTGGGGATTGATACAGGACTATGGGGAGAGAGTGGGGCAGTGGGATTAGTTTGGGGACTGATACAGGACTATGGGGAGAGAGCGGGGCAGTGGGATTAGTTTGGGGATTAATACAGGACTATGGGGAGAGAGCGGGGCAGTGGGATTAGTTTGGGGATTGATACAGGACTATGGGGAGAGAGCGGGGCAGTGGGATTAGTTTGGGGATTGATACATGACTATGGGGAGAGAGCGGGGCAGTGGGATTAGTTTGGGGATTGATACAGGACTATGGGGAGAGAGCGGGGCAGTGGGATTAGTTTGGGGATTGATACAGGACTATGGGGAGAGAGCGGGGCAGTGGGATTAGTTTGGGGATTGATACAGGACTATGGGGAGAGAGCGGGGCAGTGGGATTTGTTTGGGGATTGATACAGGGCTATGGGGAGAGAGCGGGGCAGTGGGATTAGTTTGGGGATTGATACAGGGCTATGGGGAGAGAGCGGGGCAGTGGGATTAGTTTGGGGATTGATACAGGACTATGGGGAGAGAGCGGGGCAGTGGGATTTGTTTGGGGATTGATACAGGACTATGGGGAGAGAGCGGGGCAGTGGGATTAGTTTGGGGATTGATACAGGACTATGGGGAGAGAGCGGGGCAGTGGGATTAGTTTGGAGATTGATACAGGATTATGGGGAGAGAGCGGGGCAGTGGGATTAGTTTGAGGATTGATACAGGGCTATGGGGAGAGAGCGGGGCAGTGGGATTAGTTTGGAGATTGATACAGGACTATGTTGAGAGAGCGGGGCAGTGGGATTAGTTTGGAAATTGATACAGGACTATGGGGAGAGAGCGGGGCAGTGGGATTAGTTTGGGGATTGATACAGGACTATGGGGAGAGAGTGGGGCAGTGGGATTAGTTTGGGGATTGATACAGGACTATGGGGAGAGAGTGGGGCAGTGGGATTAGTTTGGGGATTAATACAGGACTATGGGGAGAGAGCGGGGCAGTGGGATTAGTTTGGGGATTGATACAGGACTATGGGGAGAGAGCGGGGCAGTGGGATTAGTTTGGGGATTGATACAGGACTATGGGGAGAGAGCGGGGCAGTGGGATTAGTTTGGGGATTGTTACAGGACTACGGGGAGAGAGCGGGGCAGTGTGATTAGTTTGGGGATTGATACAGGATTTTGGGGAGAGAGCGGGGCAGTGGGATTAGTTTGGAGATTGATACAGGACTATGGGGAGAGAGCGGGGCAGTGGGATTAGTTTGGAGATTGATACAGGACTATGGGGAGAGAGTGGAGCAGTGGGATTAGTTTGGGGATTGATACAGGACTATGGGGAGAGAGCGGGGCAGTGGGATTAGTTTGGGGATTGTTACAGGACTATGGGGAGAGAGCGGGGCAGTGGGATTAGTTTGGGGTTTGATACAGGACGATGGGGAGAGAGTGGAGCAGTGGGATTAGTTTGGGGATTGTTACAGGACTATGGGGAGAGAGCGGGGCAGTGGGATTAGTTTGGGGATTGATACAGGACTATGGGGAGAGAGCGGGGCAGTGGGATTAGTTTGGAGATTGATACAGGACTATGAGGAGAGAGCGGGGCAGTGGGATTAGTTTGGAGATTGATACAGGGCTATGGGGAGAGAGTGCGGCAGTGGGATTAGTTTGGGGATTGATACAGGGCTATGGGGAGAGAGCGGGGCAGTGGGATTAGTTTGGGGATTGATACAGGACTATGAGGAGAGAGCGGGGCAGTGGGATTAGTTTGGAGATTGATACAGGGCTATGGGGAGAGAGCGGGGCAGTGGGATTAGTTTGGGGATTGATACAGGACTATGGCGAGAGAGCGGGGCAGTGGGATTAGTTTGGGGATTGATACAGGACTATGGGGAGAGAGCGGGGCAGTGGGATTAGTTTGGGGATTGATACAGGACTATGGCGAGAGAGCGGGGCAGTGGGATTAGTTTGGGGATTGATACAGGACTATGGGGAGAGAGCGGGGCAGTGGGATTAGTTTGGAGATTGATACAGGAGAACAGGGAGAGAGCGGGGCAGTGGGATTAGTTTGGGGATTGATACAGGATTATGGGGAGAGAGCGGGGCAGTGGGATTAGTTTGGAGATTGATACAGGACTATGGGGAGAGAGCGGGGCAGTGGGATTAGTTTGGAGATTGATACAGGACTATGGGGAGAGAGCGGGGCAGTGGGATTAGTTTGGAGATTGATACAGGACTATGGGGAGAGAGCGGGGCAGTGGGATTAGTTTGGAGATTGATACAGGACTATGGGGAGAGAGCGGGGCAGTGGGATTAGTTTGGGGATTGATACAGGACTATGGGGAGAGAGCGGGACAGTGGGATTAGTTTGGGGATTGATACAGGACTATGGGGAGAGAGCAGGGCAGTGGGATTAGTTTGGGGATTGATACAGGGCTATGGGGAGAGAGCGGGGCAGTGGGATTAGTTTGGGGATTGATACAGGACTATGGGGAGAGAGCGGGGCAGTGTGATTAGTTTGGGGATTGATACAGGATTTTGGGGAGAGAGCGGGGCAGTGGAATTAGTTTGGAGATTGATACAGGACTATGGGGAGAGAGCGGGGCAGTGGGATTAGTTTGGAGATTGATACAGGACTATGGGGAGAGAGCGGGGCAGTGGGATTAGTTTGGGGATTGATACAGGACTATGGGGAGAGAGCGGGGCAGTGGGATTAGTTTGGGGATTGATACAGGACTATGGGGAGAGAGCGGGGCAGTGGGATTAGTTCGGGGATTGATACATGGCTATGGGGAGAGAGCGGGGCAGTGGGATTAGTTCGGGGATTGATACAGGACTATGGGGAGAGAGCGGGGCAGTGGGATTAGTTTGGGGATTGATACAGGACTATGGGGAGAGAGCGGGGCAGTGGGATTAGTTTGGGGATTGATACAGGACTATGAAAAGAGAGTGGGGCAGTGGGATTAGTTTGGGGATTGATACAGGGCTATGGGGAGAGAGCGGGGCAGTGGGATTAGTTTGGGGATTGATACAGGACTATGGGGAGAGAGCGGGGCAGTGGGATTAGTTTGGGGATTGATACAGGACTATGGGGAGAGAGCGAGGCAGTGGGATTAGTTTGGGGATTGATACAGGACAATGGGGAGAGAGCGGGGCAGTGGGATTAGTTTGGGGATTGATACAGGACTATGGGGAGAGAGCGGGGCAGTGGGATTAGTTTGTGGATTGATACAGGACTATGGGGAGAGAGCGGGGCAGTGGGATTAGTTTGGGGATTGATACAGGGCTATGGGGAGAAAGCGGGGCAGTGGGATTAGTTTGGGGATTGATACAGGACTATGGGGAGAGAGCGGGGCAGTGGGATTCGTTTCGAGATTGATACAGGGCTATGGGGAGAGAGCGGGGCAGTGGGATTAGTTTGGAGATTGATACAGGACTATGGGGAGAGAGCGGGGCAGTGGGATTAGTTTGGGGATTGATACAGGACTATGGGGAGAGAGCGGGGCAGTGGGATTCGTTTCGAGATTGATACAGGGCTATGGGGAGAGAGCGGGGCAGTGGGATTAGTTTGGAGATTGATACAGGACTATGGGGAGAGAGCGGGGCAGTGGGATTAGTTTGGGGATTGATACAGGACTATGGGGAGAGAGCGGGGCAGTGGGATTAGTTTGGGGATTGATACAGGACTATGGGGAGAGAGCGGGGCAGTGGGATTAGTTTGGGGATTGATACAGGACTATGGGGAGAGAGCGGGGCAGTGGGATTAGTTTGGGGATTGATACAGGACTATGAGGAGAGAGCGAGGCAGTGGGATTAGTTTGGGGATTGATACAGGACTATGAGGAGAGAGCGAGGCAGTGGGATTAGTTTGGGGATTGATACAGGACTATGGGGAGAGAGCGGGGCAGTGGGATTAGTTTGGGGATTGATACAGGACTATGGGGAGAGAGCGGGGCAGTGGGATTAGTTTCGTGTTTGATACAGGACTATGGGGAGAGAGCGGGGCAGTGGGATTAGTTTGGGGATTGATACAGGACTATGGGGAGAGAGCGGGGCAGTGGGATTAGTTTGGAGATTGATACAGGACTATGGGGAGAGAGTGGGGCAGTGGGATTAGTTTGGGGATTGATACAGGACTATGGGGAGAGAGTGGGGCAGTGGGATTAGTTTGGGGTTTGATACAGGACTATGGGGAGAGAGCGGGGCAGTGGGATTAGTTTGGGGTTTGATACAGGACTATGGGGAGAGAGCGGGGCAGTGGGATTAGTTTGGGGTTTGATACAGGACTATGGGGAGAGACCGGGGCAGTGGGATTAGTTTAGGGATTGATACAGGACTATGGGGAGAGAGTGGGGCAGTGGGATTAGTTTGGGGATTGATACAGGACTATGGGGAGAGAGGCGGGGCAGTGGGATTAGTTTGGGGTTTGATACAGGACTATGGGGAGAGAGCGGGGCAGTGAGATTAGTTTAGGGATTGATACAGGACTATGGGGAGAGAGCGGGGCAGTGGGATTAGTTTGGGGTTTGATACAGGACTATGGGGAGAGAGCGGGGCAGTGGGATTAGTTTGGGGATTGATACAGGACTATGGGGAGAGAGCGGGGCCGTGTGATTAGTTTGGGGATTGATACAGGGCTATGGGGAGAGAGTGGGGCAGTGGGATTAGTTTGGGGATTGATACAGGACTATGGGGAGAGAGCGGGGCAGTGGGATTAGTTTGGGGATTGATACAGGACTATGGGGAGAGAGCGGGGCAGTGGGATTAGTTTGGGGATTGATACAGGACTATGGGGAGAGAGCGGGGCAGTGGGATTAGTTTGGGGATTGATACAGGACTATGGGGAGAGAGCGGGGCAGTGGGATTAGTTTGGGGATTGATACAGGACTATGGGGAGAGAGTGGGGCAGTGGGATTAGTTTGGGGATTGATACAGGACTATGGGGAGAGAGCAGGGCAGTGGGATTAGTTTCGAGATTGATACAGGGCTATGGGGAGAGAGCGGGGCAGTGGGATTAGTTTGGGGATTGATACAGGACTATGGGGAGAGAGCGGGGCAGTGGGATTAGTTTGGGGTTTGATGCAGGACTATGGGGAGAGAGCGGGGCAGTGGGATTAGTTTGGGGATTGATACAGGACTATGGGGAGAGAGCGGGGCAGTGGGATTAGTTTGGAGATTGATACAGGACTATGGGAAGAGAGCGGGGCAGTGGGATTAGTTTGGGGATTGATACAGGACTATGGGGAGAGAGTGGGGCAGTGGGATTAGTTTGGGGTTTGATACAGGACTATGGGGAGAGAGCGGGGCAGTGGGATTAGTTTGGGGTTTGATACAGGACTATGGGGAGAGAGCGGGGCAGTGGGATTAGTTTGGGGTTTGATACAGGACTATGGGGAGAGACCGGGGCAGTGGGATTAGTTTAGGGATTGATACAGGACTATGGGGAGAGACCGGGGCAGTGGGATTAGTTTGGGGATTGATACAGGACTATGGGGAGAGAGCGGGGCAGTGGGATTAGTTTGGGGTTTGATACAGGACTATGGGGAGAGACCGGGGCAGTGGGATTAGTTTAGGGATTGATACAGGACTATGGGGAGAGAGCAGGGCAGTGGGATTAGTTTGGGGATTGATACAGGATTATGGGGAGAGAGCGGGGCAGTGGGACTAGTTTAGGGATTGATACAGGGCTATGGGGAGAGAGCGGGGCAGTGGGATTAGTTTGGGGATTGATACAGGACTATGGGGAGAGAGCGGGGCCGTGTGATTAGTTTGGGGATTGATACAGGACTATGGGGAGAGAGCGGGGCAGTGGGATTAGTTTGGGGATTGATACAGGACTATGGGGAGAGAGTGGGGCAGTGGGATTAGTTTGGAGATTGATACAGGACTATGGGGAGAGAGCGGGGCAGTGGGATTAGTTTGGAGATTGATACAGGACTATGGGGAGAGAGCGGGGCAGTGGGATTAGTTTGGGGATTGATACAGGACTATGGGGAGAGAGCGGGGCAGTGGGATTAGTTTGGGGATTGATACAGGACTATGGGGAGAGAGCGGGGCAGTGGGATTAGTTTGGGGATTGATACAGGACTATGGGGAGAGAGCGGGGCAGTGGGATTAGTTTGGGGATTGATACAGGACTATGGGGAGAGAGCAGGGCAGTGGGATTAGTTTCGAGATTGATACAGGGCTATGGGGAGAGAGCGGGGCAGTGGGATTAGTTTGGGGATTGATACAGGACTATGGGGAGAGAGCGGGGCAGTGGGATTAGTTTGGGGATTGATACAGGACTATGGGGAGAGAGCGGGGCAGTGGGATTAGTTTGGGGATTGATACAGGACTATGGGGAGAGAGCGGGGCAGTGGGATTAGTTTGGAGATTGATACAGGACTAAGGGGAGAGAGCGGGGCAGTGGGATTAGTTTGGGGATTGATACAGGGCTATGGGGAGAGAGCGGTGCAGTGGGATTAGTTTGGAGATTGATACAGGACTATGGGGAGAGAGTGGGGCAGTGGGATTAGTTTGGGGATTGATACAGGACTATGGGGAGAGAGTGGGGCAGTGGGATTAGTTTGGGGTTTGATACAGGACTATGGGGAGAGAGCGGGGCAGTGGGATTAGTTTGGGGTTTGATACAGGACTATGGGGAGAGACCGGGGCAGTGGGATTAGTTTAGGGATTGATACAGGACTATGGGGAGAGACCGGGGCAGTGGGATTAGTTTGGGTTTGATACAGGACTATGGGGAGAGAGCGGGGCAGTGGGATTAGTTTGGGGTTTGATACAGGACTATGGGGAGAGAGCGGGGCAGTGGGATTAGTTTAGGGATTGATACAGGACTATGGGGAGAGAGCGGGGCAGTGGGATTAGTTTGGGGATTGATACAGGACTATGGGGAGAGACCGGGGCAGTGGGATTAGTTTAGGGATTGATACAGGACTATGGGGAGAGAGCGGGGCAGTGGGATTATTTTGGGGTTTGATACAGGGCTATGGGGAGAGAGCGGGGCAGTGGGATTAGTTTGGGGATTGATACAGGACTATGAGGAGAGAGCGGGGCAGTGGGACTAGTTTAGGGATTGATACAGGGCTATGAGGAGAGAGCGGGGCAGTGGGATTAGTTTGGGTGAAATTGAGCACCCATTTTACATGAGATGCGTGGTGACCATTTTACACCAGGACACGTGTCTGAGTGATCTGTGATCAAACCTGGTTTGCCTGTCTGGGCTCGGGGCTTTGTGTATTGGTCCCAGTCTCCAGGTCCTTCATGTGTTTGAAGAGTTTGAAGTCAGTCACACCTTGTTGAACCATTTCATTCTTTCAGGGCATTGATGGTAAACAGCTTCAATCCTGTGTATCTGTGAGGGGGCGACACAATCGTATTTACACCTTATTCAAACCAACAAAACTTCTCCATGTCCTGCCCTGTGAAGATATCACACCGTTCCACAAAGCAGCATTGTCTGAATCAGCCTTTGATCCCATATACTGCTCAATCTGAAACACTCACAGTTTTCAGATGGAGAAACGAGATTTAACCCACACATTCCAAGCCACAATTGGATGGTTAGCAAATCAAAAATGTCCCAGAAATGTGATTTCTTGCTGTGGGTTTAAACAGTCAGGCTGCAATATGTCAGGGTACTTTTCAATCAAGGACACATCAGAATGGGAATGAGAGACAGGGTGAGAGAAAAAGAGAGGTGGACAGGGAGAAGCAGTGAGAGAATTTGGGATAGAGAGAGCGTGTTACAGAAAAGGGAAAGAAAGAGAGAGATCGGAAATGGACAGCAGCACAGACAGAGGAAAAAGTGAAAGAGAGATAGATGGATAGAAATTGGGAGCGAGGGAGAGAGTGAGGGAGCAAGATGGAGAGAGGGAGACAGAGAGACTGACAGTGAGCGAGAGAGAGAGAGGAACAGAGATACAGAGAGGGAGAGAGACAGGGACCCGGAAACAGAGAGCGAGAGAGAGAGAGAGGAACAGACAGAGAGAGAGACTGACAGAGAGAAAGCGAGAGGGACAGAGAGAATTGGGCATTTAATCTCCCTCCACACTGTCCCATTAAACCTCCCTGGGCAGGTACAGGGGGTTAGATACAGAGTCCCTCTCTCTCGCTCTCTAGTTCAGTCTCCCTGTCTCTCTGTCAGTCTCACTCTCTGTCTGTTCCCCTCTCACTCTCGCTCGCTACACTGTCCCATCAAACACTCCCAGGGCAGGTACAGGGGGTTAGATACAGAGTAAAGCTCGTTCTACACTGTCCCATCAAACACTCCCAGGGCAGGTACAGGGGGTTAGATACAGAGTAAAGCTCACTCTGCACTGTCCCATCAAACACTCCCAGGGCAGGTACAGGGGGTTAGATACAGAGTAAAGCTCACTCTGCACTGTCCCATCAAACACTCCCAGGGCAGGTACAGGGGGTTAGATACAGAGTAAAGCTCCCTCTACACTGTCCCATCAAACACTCCCAGGGCAGGTGCAGGGGGTTAGATACAGAGTAAAGCTCCCTCGACACTGTCCCATCAAACACTCCCAGGCCAGGTACAGGGGGTTAGATACAGAGTAAAGCTCCCTCTACACTGTCCCATCAAACACTCCCAGGGCAGGTACAGCACGGGGTTAGATACAGAGTAAAGCTCCCTCTACACTGTCCCATCAAACACTCCCAGGGTAGTTACAGGGGGTTAGATACAGAGTAAAGCTCCCTCTACACTGTCCCATCAAACACTCCCAGGGCATGTACAGGGGGTTAGATACAGAGTAAAGCTCCCTCTACACTGTCCCATCAAACACTCCCAGGGTAGTTACAGGGGGTTAGATACAGAGTAAAGCTCCCTCTACACTGTCCCATCAAACACTCCCAGGGCAGGTACAGCACGGGGTTAGATACAGAGTAAAGCTCCCTCTACACTGTCCCATCAAACACTCCCAGGGCAGGTACAGGTGGTTCGATACAGAGTAAAGCTCCCTCTATACTGTCCCATCAAACCCTCCCAGGGCAGGTACACCTTTAAGCAGCTAACGTTAAATTAGAGAGTAGTCGGTCTCTGTAATCAATCTCCCAGTGTTAACATCAAATGGCGACCATTAATAAATGTAAAATGGATGACTGAAGTTCGGTATGTGCATTGTCACTGTGGTTCAGGGAGAGCTTCAGAGAGACAGAGAGAGAGAGAGAGGGAGATATACAGAGAAAGAGACAGACATACAGACAGAGAGAGACAGAGCGACAGAGAGGGAGAGAGTCAGAGAGAGAGAGACAGCGAGAGTCAGAGAGAGAGCGAGACAGAGAGAGACGGAGAGAGTCAGAGATAGAGAGAGACAGAGAGAGTCAGAGAGAGAGAGATAGACAGAGAGTGAGAAAATGAGAGAGTAAGAGAGATAGAGAGAGAGAGATAGAGACAGAGAGTTTTATATATATATATATAGAGAGGGAGACAGAGAGAGGGACAGAGAATGAGAGTGATGCAAAAATACAGGAGAGAGAGACAGAGAGAGAAAGAGAGGGATAGAGAGAGATAGGGAGAGTGAGAGAGAGAGAGAGACAGAAATAGTGAGAGAGACAGAGAGCGAGAGCGGGGAAAAGAGGGAGGGACAGAGAGAGAGAGAGACAGTGAGAGAGAAAGAGAGACCGAGAGAAAGAGATGGAAAGAGACAGGAGAGAGATACAGAGAGACAGAGAGAAACTCAGAGACACAGAGAGAGAGAGACAGAGAGAGACAGAGAGAGAGAGAGACAGAGAGACAGAGAGAGAGAGATAGGGAGTGAATGAGACAGAGAGAGAGAGAGACAGACAGAGAGAAAGACAGAGCGAGATAGAGAGACAGAGAGAGAGAGAGCATGGGGGGGACAGAGAGAAAGAAAGAGAGAGCAAGAGATGGAAAGAAACAGGAGAGAGAGAGAGGGAGACAGAGAGCGAGAGTGATAGAGAGAGAGAGGGATAGGAAGAGAGACGGATGTTGAGAGAGGGGGAGAGACAGAGAAAGAGAGGGAGAAACACAGAGAGAGGGAGAGAGACAGAGAGAGAGAGAGGGAGAAACAGAGAGAGAGAGACAGATAGAGAGACAGAGATAGAGGGAGAGAGAAAGAGAGCGAGAGACAGAGAGATAGAAACAGATAGAGAGAGAGAGAGACAGAGCGAGGCTGTCAGAGAGAGAGAGACAGAGAGAGAGAAAGAGAGAGGGAGATAGAATGAGAGAGAGATGGAAAGAGACAGGAGAGAGAGAGGGAGAGAGACAGAGAGAGAAACACAGAGAGAGGGACAGAGAGAGGGAGAGAGAGAGAGTGACAGAGACAGAGAAAGAGAGAGAGACAGACAGATAGAGAGACAGAGAGAGATGGAAAGAGACAGAAGAGTAGGAGAGAGGGGTAGAGAGAGATAGGAAGAGAGAGACAGAGAGGGAATGAGACAGAGAGAGAGAGAAGGAGAGAGACAGAGCGAGAGAGAGAGAGACAGAGAGAGAAGGAGAAAGACAGAGCGAGAGAGAGAGACAGAGAGAACAAGTCAGAGAGAGAGACAGAGCGAGAAAGAGAGATACAGAGTGAGAGAGAGAGACAGAGAGAGAGAAAGAGAGAGAGACAGAAATAGGGCGAGACAGAGAGAGGGACAGAGTGAAAAAGAGGAACAGAGAGAGTGAGAGAGACAGAGAGATAGACAGTGAGAGAGAGCGAGAGGGAGAGAGAGAGTGTGTGTGTGTGTGTCTCTCTCTCTCTCTGTCTGTCTCACTTTCTGTATTGATTCTGAGATTGATACAGGACTATGGGGAGAGAGCGGGGCAGTGGGATTAGTTTGGGGATTGATACAGGAGTATGGGGAGAGAGCGGGGCAGTGGGATTAGTTTGGGGATTGATACAGGACTATGGGGAGAGAGCGGGGCAGTGGGATTAGTTTGAGGATTGATACAGGACTATGGGGAGAGAGCGGGGCAGTGGGATTAGTTTGGGGATTGATACAGGACTATGGGGAGAGAGCGGGGCAGTGGGATTAGTTTGGGGATTGATACAGGACTATGGGGAGAGAGTGGGGCAGTGGGATTAGTTTGGGGATTGATACAGTACTATGGGGAGAGAGCGGGGCAGTGGGATTAGTTTGGGGATTGATACAGGACTATGGGGAGAGAGCGGGGCAGTGGGAATGGTTTGGGGATTGATACAGGACTATGGGGAGAGAGCGGGGCAGTGGGATTAGTTTGGAGATTGATACAGGACTATGGGGAGAGAGCGGGGCAGTGGGATTAGTTTGGGGATTGATACAGGACTATGGGGAGAGAGCGGGGCAGTGGGATCAGTTTGGGAATTGATACAGGACTATGGGGAGAGAGCGGGGCAGTGGGATTAGTTTGGGGATTGATACACGACTATGGGGAGAGAGCAGGGCAGTGGGATTAGTTTGGGGATTGACACAGGACTATGGGGAGAGAGCGGGGCAGTGGGATTAGTTTGGGGATTGACACAGGACTATGGGGAGAGAGCGGGGCAGTGGGATTAGTTTGGGGATTGATACAGGACTATGGGGAGAGAGCGAGGCAGTGGGATTAGTTTGGGGATTGATGCAGGACTATGGGGAGAGAGCGGGGCAGTGGGATTTGTTTTGGGATTGATAAAGGACTATGGGGAGAGAGCGGGGCAGTGGGATTAGTTTGGGGAATGATACAGGGCGATGGGGAGAGAGCGGGGCAGTGGGATTAGTTTAGGGATTGATACAGGGCTATGGGGAGAGAGCAGGGCAGTGGGATTAGTTTAGGGATTGATAGACATACAGACAGAGAGAGACAGAGAGGGAGAGACACTTCGACAGGGAGAGAGAGACTGAGAGAGAGACAGAGAGGAAGAGAGAGAGAGAGAAACAGATAGAGTCAGAGAGAGAGAGACAGAGTGACAGGGAGGGTCAGAGAGAGAGAGCGAGACACACACAGAGAGTGAGAGACAGAAAGGGAGAGAGAGAGAGAGAGACAGAGAGAGTCAGAGAGAGAAAGAAAGACAGAGAGGGAGAGAGAGAGAGACAGAGAGAGTGAGTGTGACAGAGAGAGAGAGAGAGGCAGAGAGTGTCAGAGAGAGGGGGAGAGAGACAGACAGTCAGACAGAGAGGGATAGAGAGAAATAGGGAGATTGAGAGAGAGAGAGAGACAGAAATAGTGATAGAGACAGAGAGAGAGAGCGGGGAACAGAGGGAGGGACAGAGAGAGAGAGACAGTGAGAGAGAAAGAGAGACCGAGTGAGAGAAAGAGATGAAAAGAGACAGGAGAGAGATACAGAGAGACAGAGAGAAACTCAGAGACACAGAGAGAGAGAGACAGAGAGAGAGAGAGGGAGTGAGAGAGAGGGATAGAGAGAGAGGGATAGAGAGAGAGACAGAGAGAGAGATAGACAGAGAGACAGAGAGAGAGAGATAGGGAGTGGATGAGACAGAGAGAGAGAGAGACAGAGAGAGAGAGGGCCGGAGAGAAAGACAGAGAGAGATAGAGAGAAAGAGAGAGAGACAGAGAGAGAGAGAGCGTGAGGGGGACAGAGAGAAAGAAAGAGAGAGCACGAGATGGAAAGAAACAGGAGAGAAAGAGAGAGGGGGACAGAGAGAGAGAGAGAGAGAAAGAGAGAGGGAGAGAGACAGAGAGAGAGAGAGGGAGAAACAGAGAGAGAGAGACAGATAGAGAGACAGAGATAGAGAGAGAGAGAAAGAGAGCGAGAGACAGAGAGATAGAAACAGATAGAGAGAGAGAGAGACAGAGCGAGGCTGTCAGAGAGAGAGAGACAGAGAGAGAGAAAGAGAGAGGGAGATAGAATGAGAGAGAGATGGAAAGAGACAGGAGAGAGAGAGGGAGAGAGACAGAGAGAGAAACACAGAGAGAGGGACAGAGAGATGGAGAGAGAGAGAGTGACAGAGACAGAGAAAGAGAGAGAGACAGACAGATAGAGAGACAGAGAGAAAGAGAGAGATGGAAAGAGACAGGAGAGTGGGAGAGAGGGATAGAGAGAGATAGGAAGAGAGAGACAGAGAGGGAGTGAGACAGAGAGAGAGAAAAGGAGAGAGACAGAGCGAGAGAGAGAGACAGAGAGAGAAGGAGAAAGACAGAGCGAGAGAGAGAGACAGAGAGAGAGACAGAGAGAGTGAGTGTGACTGAGAGACAGAGAGAGACAGAGAGTGTCAGAGAGAGGTAGAGTGAAACAGACAGAGAGAAAGGGGGATAGAGAGAGATAGGGAGAGAGGGACAGAGAGAGAGAGACGACAGAAAGAGAGACAGATAGATAGAGAGAGAGAGTGAGAGAGACAGTGAGAGAGAGATATAGAGAGAGAGACAGAGAGAGAAACTCAGAGACACAGAGAGAGAGAGAGAGACAGACAGAGAGAGACAGAGAGAGAGAGCAAGAAACGGAGAAAGAGAGAGAGAGAGACAGAGAGACAGAGAGTTAGAGACAGAGAGAGATAGACAGAGAGTGAGAAAATGAGAGAGTGAGAGAGATAGAGAGAGAGAGAGATAGAGACAGAGAGTTATATATATATAGAGAGAGAGGGAGACAGAGAGAGGGACAGAGAGAGAGAGAGATGGAAAAATGCAGGAGAGAGAGACAGAGAGAGAAAGAGAGGGATAGAGAGAGAGGGGGATAGAGAGAGAGAGGGATAGGGAGAAAGAGGGAGAGAGACAGAAAGAAAGAGAGAAACACAGGGAAAGAGAGAGAGAGAGAGAGAGAGACAGAGAGAGAGAGAGATTGTAGGACAGAGAGAGAGAGGCACAGAAAGAGAGAGGGAGATAGGGAGAAGGACAGAGAGAGGGAAAGAGAGAGAGAGAGTGTGAGAGGAACAGAGAGAGGGACAGAGAGAGAGAAAGAGCGAGAAAGAGAGATACAGAGAGAGAGAGAGAGTGAGACAGAAATAGGGCGAGACAGAGAGAGGGACAGAGTGAAAGAGAGGAACAGAGAGAGGGAGAGTGAGAGAGACAGAGAGAGAGACAGTGAGAGAGAGCGAGAGGGAGAGAGAGAGTGTGTGTGTG
>NW_027252802.1:122500-125000 GCF_044704955.1 Pristiophorus japonicus
GAGAGAGGTAGAGTGAAACAGACAGAGAGAAAGGGGGATAGAGAGAGATAGGGAGAGAGGGACAGAGAGAGAGAGACGACAGAAAGAGAGACAGATAGATAGAGAGAGAGAGTGAGAGAGACAGTGAGAGAGAGAGATAGAGAGATAGAGAGAGAGACAGAGCGAGAGAGAGAAAGATGGAAAGAGACAGGGGAGAGACAGAGAGAGAAACTCAGAGACAGAGAGAGAGAGAGAGACAGACAGAGAGAGACAGAGAGAGAGAGCGAGAAACAGATAAAGAGAGAGAGAGAGAGAGAGACAGAGAGATAGAGACAGAGAGAGACAGACAGAGAGAGAGAAAATGAGTGAAAATGGGGATTGATACAGGACTATGGGGAGAGAGCGGGGCAGTGGGATTAGTTTGGGGATTGATACAGGACTATGGGGAGAGAGCGGGGCAGTGGGATTAGTTTGGGGATTGATACAGGACTATGGGGAGAGAGCGGGGCAGTGGGATTAGTTTGGAGATTGATACAGGACTATGGGGAGAGAGCGGGGCAGTGGGATTAGTTTGGGGATTGATACAGGACTATGGGGAGAGAGCGGGGCAGTGGGATTAGTTTGGGGATTGATACAGGGCTATGGGGAGAGAGCGGGGCAGTGGGATTAGTTTGAGGATTGATACAGGACTATGGGGAGAGAGCGGGGCAGTGGGATTAGTTTGGGGATTGATACAGGACTATGGGGAGAGAGCGGGGCAGTGGGATTAGTTTGGAGATTGATACAGGACTATGGGGAGAGAGCGGGGCAGTGGGATTAGTTTGGGGATTGATACAGGACTATGGGGAGAGAGCGGGGCAGTGGGATTAGTTTGGGGATTGATACAGGGCTATGGGGAGAGAGCGGGGCAGTGGGATTAGTTTGAGGATTGATACAGGACTATGGGGAGAGAGCGGGGCAGTGGGATTAGTTTGGGGATTGATACAGGACTATGGGGAGAGAGCGGGACAGTGGGATTAGTTTGGGGATTGATACAGGACTATGGGGAGAGCGGGGCAGTGGGATTAGTTTGGGGATTGATACAGGACTATGGGGAGAGAGCGGGGCAGTGGGATTAGTTTGGGGATTGATACAGGACTATGGGGAGAGAGCGGGGCAGTGGGATTAGTTTAGGGATTGATGCAGGACTATGGGGAGAGAGCGGGGCAGTGGGATTAGTTTGGGGATTGATACAGGACTATGGGGAGAGAGCGGGGCAGTGGGATTAGTTTGGGGATTGATACAGGACTATGGGGAGAGAGCGGGGCAGTGGGATTAGTTTGGGGATTGATACAGGACTATGGGGAGAGAGCGGGACAGTGGGATTAGTTTGTGGATTGATACAGGACTATGGGGAGAGAGCGTGGGGCAGTGGGATTAGTTTGGGGATTGATACAGGACTATGGGGAGAGAGCGGGGCAGTGGGATTAGTTTGGGGATTGATACAGGACTATGGGGAGAGAGCGGGGCAGTGGGATTAGTTTGGGGATTGATACAGGACTATGGGGAGAGAGCGGGGCAGTGGGATTAGTTTGGAGATTGATACAGGACTATGGGGAGAGAACGGGGCAGTGGGATTAGTTTGGGGATTGATACAGGACAATGGGGAGAGAGCGAGAGAGAGAGACAGAGAGAACAAGTCAGAGAGAGAGACAGAGAGAGTGAGTGTGACTGAGAGACAGAGAGTGTCAGAGAGAGGTAGAGTGAAACAGACAGAGAGAAAGGGGGACAGAGAGAGATAGGGAGAGAGGGACAGAGAGAGAGAGACGACAGAAAGAGAGACAGATAGAGAGAGAGAGAGAGTGAGAGAGACAGTGAGAGAGAGAGATAGAGAGAGAGACAGAGAGACAGAGCGAGAGAGAGAAAGATGGAAAGAGACAGGAGAGAGACAGAGAGAGAAACTCAGAGACACAGAGAAAGAGAGAGACAGAGAGAGAGAGAGAGAGAGCGAGAAACAGATAGAGAGAGAGAGAGAGAGAGACAGAGAGAGACAGACAGAGAGAGAGAAAATGAGTGAGCGAGAGAGACAGAGAGACAGAGAGAGAGAGCAAGAAACAGAGAAAGAGAGAGAGAGAGACAGAGAGACAGAGAGTTAGAGACAGAGAGAGATAGACAGAGAGTGAGAAAATGAGAGAGTAAGAGAGATAGAGAGAGAGAGATAGAGACAGAGAGTTATATATATATATATAGAGAGGGAGACAGAGAGAGGGACAAAGAATGAGAGTGATGCAAAAATACAGGAGAGAGAGACAGAGAGAGAAAGAGAGGGATAGAGAGAGATAGGGAGAGTGAGAGAGAGAGAGAGACAGAAATAGTGAGAGAGACAGAGAGCGAGAGCGGGGAACAGAGGGAGGGACAGAGAGAGAGAGAGACAGTGAGAGAGAAAGAGAGACCGAGAGAAAGAGATGGAAAGAGACAGGAGAGAGATACAGAGAGACAGAGAGAAACTCAGAAACACAGAGAGAGAGAGACAGAGAGAGAG
>NW_027252802.1:127500-152500 GCF_044704955.1 Pristiophorus japonicus
AAACAGATAGAGAGAGAGAGAGACAGAGCGAGGCTGTCAGAGAGAGAGAGACAGAGAGAGAGAAAGAGAGATGGAGATAGAATGAGAGAGAGATGGAAAGAGACAGGAAAGAGAGAGGGAGAGAGACAGAGAGAGAAACACAGAGAGAGGGACAGAGAGAGGGAGAGAGAGAGAGTGACAGAGACAGAGAAAGAGAGAGAGACAGACAGATAGAGAGACAGAGAGAAAGAGAGAGATGGAAAGAGACAGGAGAGTGGGAGAGAGGGATAGAGAGAGATAGGAAGAGAGAGACAGAGAGGGAATGAGACAGAGAGAGAGAGATGGAGAGAGAGAGGGACGGAGAAAAAGACAGAGAGAGATAGTGTCAGAGAGAGAGACAGAGAGAGGGAGAGCATGGGGGGGACAGAGAGAAAAAAAGAGAGAGCAAGAGATGGAACGAAACAGAAGAGAGAGAGAGAGGGAGACAGAGAGCGAGAGTGATAGAGAGAGAGAGGGATAGGAAGAGAGACGGATGTTGAGAGAGGGGGGAGACAAAGAAAGAGAGGGAGAAACACAGAGAGAGGGAGAGAGACAGAGAGAGAGAGGGAGAAACAGAGAGAGACAGATAGAGAGACAGAGATAGAGAGAGAGAGAAAGAGAGCGAGAGACAGAGAGATAGAAACAGATAGAGAGAGAGACAGAGCGAGGCTGTCAGAGATAGAGAGACAGAGAGAGAGAAAGAGAGAGGGAGATAGAATGAGAGAGAGATGGAAAGAGACAGGAGAGAGAGAGGGAGAGAGACAGAGAGAGAAACACAGAGAGAGGGACAGAGAGATGGAGAGAGAGAGAGTGACAGAGACAGAGAAAGAGAGAGAGACAGACGGATAGAGAGACAGAGAGAAAGAGAGAGATGGAAAGAGACAGGAGAGTGGGAGAGAGGGATAGAGAGAGATAGGAAGAGAGAGACAGAGAGGGAGTGAGACAGAGAGAGAGAGAAGGAGAGAGACAGAGCGAGAGAGAGAGACAGAGAGAGAAGGAGAAAGACAGAGCGAGAGAGAGAGAGACAGAGAGAACAAGTCAGAGAGAGAAACAGAGCAAGAGAACGAGGCAGAGAGAGAGACAGAGAGAGTGAGTGTGACTGAGAGACAGAGAGAGACAGAGAGTGTCAGAGAGAGGTAGAGTGAAACAGACAGAGAGAAAGGGGGATAGAGAGAGATAGGGAGAGAGGGACAGAGAGAGAGAGACGACAGAAAGAGAGACAGATAGATAGAGAGAGAGAGTGAGAGAGACAGTGAGAGAGAGAGATAGAGAGATAGAGAGAGAGACAGAGCGAGAGAGAGAAAGATGGAAAGAGACAGGGGAGAGACAGAGAGAGAAACTCAGAGACAGAGAGAGAGAGAGAGACAGACAGAGAGAGACAGAGAGAGAGAGCGAGAAACAGATAAAGAGAGAGAGAGAGAGAGAGACAGAGAGATAGAGACAGAGAGAGACAGACAGAGAGAGAGAAAATGAGTGAAAATGGGGATTGATACAGGACTATGGGGAGAGAGCGGGGCAGTGGGATTAGTTTGGGGATTGATACAGGACTATGGGGAGAGAGCGGGGCAGTGGGATTAGTTTGGAGATTGATACAGGACTATGGGGAGAGAGCGGGGCAGTGGGATTAGTTTGGGGATTGATACAGGACTATGGGGAGAGAGCGGGGCAGTGGGATTAGTTTGGGGATTGATACAGGGCTATGGGGAGAGAGTGGGGCAGTGGGATTAGTTTGGGGATTGATACAGGACTATGGGGAGAGAGCGGGGCAGTGGGATTAGTTTGGGGATTGATACAGGACTATGAGGAGAGAGCGGGGCAGTGGGATTAGTTTGGGGATTGATACAGGACCAAGGGGAGAGAGCGGGGCAGTGGGATTAGTTTGGGGATTGATACAGGACTATGGGGAGAGAGTGGGGCAGTGGGATTATTTTGGGGAATGATACAGGGCTATGGGGAGAGAGCGGGGCATTGGGATTAGTTTAGGGATTGATGCAGGGCTATGGGGAGAGAGCAGGGCAGTGGGATTAGTTTAGGGATTGATGCAGGGCTATGGGGAGAGAGCAGGGCAGTGGGATTAGTTGAGGGATTGATAGACATACAGACAGAGAGAGACAGAGAGGGAGAGACACTTAGACAGGGAGAGAGAGACTGAGAGAGAGACAGAGAGGAAGAGAGAGTGAGAGACAGAAAGGGAGAGAGAGAGAGAGAGAGAGAGACAGAGAGAGTCCTAGAGAAAACAAAATACAGAGAGGGAGAGAGAGAGAGAGACAGAGAGAGTGAGTGTGACAGAGAGAGAGAGATAGGCAGAGAGTGTCAGAGAGAGGGGGAGAGAGACAGACAGACAGAGAGAGAGGGATAGAGAGAGATAGGGAGAGTGAGAGAGAGAGAGAGAGAGACAGAAATAGTGAGAGAGACAGAGAGAGAGAGCGGGGAACAGAGGGAGGGACAGAGAGAGAGAGACAGTGAGAGAGAAAGAGAGACCGAGAGAGAGAAAGAGATGAAAAGAGACAGGAGAGAGATACAGAGAGACAGAGAGAAACTCGGAGACACAGAGAGAGAGAGACAGAGAGAGAGAGAGGGATAGAGAGAGAGGGATAGAGAGAGAGACAGAGAGAGAGAGAGACAGAGAGACAGAGAGAGAGATAGGGAGTGAATGAGACAGAGAGAGAGAGAGACAGAGAGAGAGAGGGACGGAGAAAAAGACAGAGAGAGATAGAGCGTCAGAGAGAGAGACAGAGAGAGGGAGAGCGTGGGGGGGACAGAGAGAATAAAAGAGAGAGCAAGAGATGGAACGAAACAGAAGAGAGAGAGAGAGGGAGACAGAGAGCGAGAGTGATAGAGAGAGAGAGGGATAGGAAGAGAGACGGATGTTGAGAGAGGGGGAGAGACAGAGAAAGAGAGGGAGAAACACAGAGAGAGGGAGAGAGACAGAGAGAGAGAGAGGGAGAAACAGAGAGAGAGAGACAGATAGAGAGACAGAGATAGAGAGAGAGAGAAAGTGAGCGAGAGACAGAGAGATAGAAACAGATAGAGAGAGAGAGAGACAGAGCGAGGCTGTCAGAGAGAGAGAGACAGAGAAAGAGAAAGAGAGAGGGAGATAGAATGAGAGAGAGATGGAAAGAGACAGGAGAGAGAGAGGGAGAGAGACAGAGAGAGAAACACAGAGAGAGGGACAGAGAGAGGGAGAGAGAGAGAGTGACAGAGACAGAGAAAGAGAGAGAGACAGACAGATAGAAAGACAGAGAGAAAGAGAGAGATGGAAAGAGACAGGAGAGTGGGAGAGAGGGATAGAGAGAGATAGGAAGAGAGAGACAGAGAGGGAATGAGACAGAGAGAGAGAGGAGAGAGACAGAGCGAGAGAGAGAGACAGAGAGAGAAGGAGAAAGACAGAGCGAGAGAGAGAGAGACAGAGAGAACAAGTCAGAGAGAGAGACAGAGCGAGAGAACGAGGCAGAGAGAGAGACAGAGAGAGTGAGTGTGACTGAGAGACAGAGAGAGACAGAGAGTGTCAGAGAGAGGTAGAGTGAAACAGAAAGAGAGACAGATAGATAGAGAGAGAGAGTGAGAGAGACAGTGAGAGAGAGATAGAGAGAGAGACAGAGCGAGAGAGAGAAAGATAGAAAGAGACAGGAGAGAGACAGAGAGAGAAACTCAGAGACACAGAGAGAGAGAGAGACAGAGAGAGAGAGAGAGAAACAGATAAAGAGAGAGAGAGATAGAGACAGAGAGTTATATATATATATATAGAGAGGGAGACAGAGAGAGGGACAGAGAGAGAGAGAGATGGAAAAATGCAGGAGAGAGAGACAGAGAGAGAAAGAGAGGGATCGAGAGAGAGGGGGATAGAGAGAGAGAGGGATAGGGAGAAAGAGGGAGAGAGACAGAAAGAGAGAGAGAAACACAGGGAAAGAGAGAGAGAGAGAGAGAGACAGAGAGATAGAGATTGTAGGACAGAGAGAGAGAGAGGCACAGAGAGAGAGAGGGAGATAGGTAGAAGGACAGAGAGAGGGAAAGAGAGAGGGAGAGAGAGAGTGAGAGCGAGAGGAACAGAGAGAGGGACAGAGAGAGAGAAAGAGCGAGAAAGAGAGATACACAGTGAGAGAGAGAGACAGAGAGAGAGAGAGAGAGAGACAGAAATAGGGCGAGACAGAGAGAGGGACAGAGTGAAAGAGAGGAACAGAGAGAGTGAGTCAGACAGAGAGAGAGACAGTGAGAGATAGCGAGAGGGAGAGAGAGAGTGTGTGTGTGTGTGTCTCTCTCTCTCTCTCTGTCTCACTTTCTGTATCGATTCTGGGATTGATACAGGAGTATGGGGAGAGAGCGGGTCAGTGGGATTAGTTTGGGGATTGATACAAGACTATGGGGAGAGAGCGGGTCAGTGGGATTAGTTTGGGGATTGATACAGGACTATGGGGAGAGAGCGGGGCAGTGGGATTAGTTTGGGGATTGATACAGGACTATGGGGAGAGAGCGGGTCAGTGGGATTAGTTTGGGGATTGATACAGGACTATGGAGAGAGAGCGGGGCAGTGGGATTAGTTTGGGGATTGATACAGGGCTATGGGGAGAGAACGGGGCAGTGGGATTAGTTTGGGGATTGATACAGGACTATGGGGAGAGAGCGGGGCAGTGGGATTAGTTTGGGGATTGATACAGGACTATGGGGAGAGAGCGGGGCATTGGGATTAGTTTGGGGATTGATACAGAACTATGGGGAGAGAGCGGGGCAGTGGGATTAGTTTCGGGATTGATAGACATACAGAGAGAGACAGAGAGGGAGAGACACTTAGACAGGGAGAGAGAGACTGAGAGAGATACAGAGAGGAAGAGAGAGAGAGAGACAGATAGAGTCAGAGAGAGAGAGACAGAGAGACAGAGAGGGTCAGAGAGAGAGAGCGAGACACACACACAGAGTGAGAGACAGAAAGGGAGAGAGAGAGAGAGAGACAGAGAGAGTCAGAGAGAGAAAGGAAGACAGAGAGAGAGAGAGAGAGAGACAGAGAGAGTGAGTGTGACAGAGAGAGAGAGAGAGGCAGAGAGTGTCAGAGAGAGGGGGAGAGAGACAGACAGACAGTGAGAGAGGGATAGAGAGAAATAGGGAGATTGAGAGAGAGAGAGAGACAGAAATAGTGATAGAGACAGAGAGAGAGAGCGGGGAACAGAGGGAGGGACAGAGAGAGAGAGACAGTGAGAGAGAAAGAGAGACCGAGTGAGAGAAAGAGATGAAAAGAGACAGGAGAGAGATTCAGAGAGACAGAGAGAAACTCAGAGACACAGAGAGAGAGAGACAGAGAGAGAGAGAGGGAGTGAGAGAGAGGGATAGAGAGAGAGGGATAGAGAGAGAGACAGAGAGAGAGATAGACAGAGAGACAGAGAGAGAGAGATAGAGAGTGGATGAGACAGAGAGAGAGAGAGACAGAGAGAGAGAGGGCCGGAGAGAAAGACAGAGAGAGATAGAGAGACAGAGAGAGAGACAGAGAGAGAGAGAGCGTGAGGGGGACAGAGAGAAAGAAAGAGAGAGCAAGAGATGGAAAGAAACAGGAGAGAAAGAGAGAGGGGGACAGAGAGAGAGAGAGAGAGAAAGAGAGAGGGAGAGAGACAGAGAGAGAGAGAGGGAGAAACAGAGAGAGAGAGACAGATAGAGAGACAGAGAGAGAGAGAGAAAGAGAGCGAGAGACAGAGAGATAGAAACAGATAGAGAGAGAGAGAGACAGAGCGAGGCTGTCAGAGAGAGAGAGACAGAGAGAGAGAAAGAGAGATGGAGATAGAATGAGAGAGAGATGGAAAGAGACAGGAAAGAGAGAGGGAGAGAGACAGAGAGAGAAACACAGAGAGAGGGACAGAGAGAGGGAGAGAGAGAGAGTGACAGAGACAGAGAAAGAGAGAGAGACAGACAGATAGAGAGACAGAGAGAAAGAGAGAGATGGAAAGAGACAGGAGAGTGGGAGAGAGGGATAGAGAGAGATAGGAAGAGAGAGACAGAGAGGGAATGAGACAGAGAGAGAGAGATGGAGAGAGAGAGGGACGGAGAAAAAGACAGAGAGAGATAGTGTCAGAGAGAGAGACAGAGAGAGGGAGAGCATGGGGGGGACAGAGAGAAAAAAAGAGAGAGCAAGAGATGGAACGAAACAGAAGAGAGAGAGAGAGGGAGACAGAGAGCGAGAGTGATAGAGAGAGAGAGGGATAGGAAGAGAGACGGATGTTGAGAGAGGGGGGAGACAAAGAAAGAGAGGGAGAAACACAGAGAGAGGGAGAGAGACAGAGAGAGAGAGGGAGAAACAGAGAGAGACAGATAGAGAGACAGAGATAGAGAGAGAGAGAAAGAGAGCGAGAGACAGAGAGATAGAAACAGATAGAGAGAGAGACAGAGCGAGGCTGTCAGAGATAGAGAGACAGAGAGAGAGAAAGAGAGAGGGAGATAGAATGAGAGAGAGATGGAAAGAGACAGGAGAGAGAGAGGGAGAGAGACAGAGAGAGAAACACAGAGAGAGGGACAGAGAGATGGAGAGAGAGAGAGTGACAGAGACAGAGAAAGAGAGAGAGACAGACGGATAGAGAGACAGAGAGAAAGAGAGAGATGGAAAGAGACAGGAGAGTGGGAGAGAGGGATAGAGAGAGATAGGAAGAGAGAGACAGAGAGGGAGTGAGACAGAGAGAGAGAGAAGGAGAGAGACAGAGCGAGAGAGAGAGACAGAGAGAGAAGGAGAAAGACAGAGCGAGAGAGAGAGAGACAGAGAGAACAAGTCAGAGAGAGAAACAGAGCAAGAGAACGAGGCAGAGAGAGAGACAGAGAGAGTGAGTGTGACTGAGAGACAGAGAGAGACAGAGAGTGTCAGAGAGAGGTAGAGTGAAACAGACAGAGAGAAAGGGGGATAGAGAGAGATAGGGAGAGAGGGACAGAGAGAGAGAGACGACAGAAAGAGAGACAGATAGATAGAGAGAGAGAGTGAGAGAGACAGTGAGAGAGAGAGATAGAGAGATAGAGAGAGAGACAGAGCGAGAGAGAGAAAGATGGAAAGAGACAGGGGAGAGACAGAGAGAGAAACTCAGAGACAGAGAGAGAGAGAGAGACAGACAGAGAGAGACAGAGAGAGAGAGCGAGAAACAGATAAAGAGAGAGAGAGAGAGAGAGACAGAGAGATAGAGACAGAGAGAGACAGACAGAGAGAGAGAAAATGAGTGAAAATGGGGATTGATACAGGACTATGGGGAGAGAGCGGGGCAGTGGGATTAGTTTGGGGATTGATACAGGACTATGGGGAGAGAGCGGGGCAGTGGGATTAGTTTGGGGATTGATACAGGACTATGGGGAGAGAGCGGGGCAGTGGGATTAGTTTGGAGATTGATACAGGACTATGGGGAGAGAGCGGGGCAGTGGGATTAGTTTGGGGATTGATACAGGACTATGGGGAGAGAGCGGGGCAGTGGGATTAGTTTGGGGATTGATACAGGGCTATGGGGAGAGAGCGGGGCAGTGGGATTAGTTTGAGGATTGATACAGGACTATGGGGAGAGAGCGGGGCAGTGGGATTAGTTTGGGGATTGATACAGGACTATGGGGAGAGAGCGGGGCAGTGGGATTAGTTTGGAGATTGATACAGGACTATGGGGAGAGAGCGGGGCAGTGGGATTAGTTTGGGGATTGATACAGGACTATGGGGAGAGAGCGGGGCAGTGGGATTAGTTTGGGGATTGATACAGGGCTATGGGGAGAGAGCGGGGCAGTGGGATTAGTTTGAGGATTGATACAGGACTATGGGGAGAGAGCGGGGCAGTGGGATTAGTTTGGGGATTGATACAGGACTATGGGGAGAGAGCGGGACAGTGGGATTAGTTTGGGGATTGATACAGGACTATGGGGAGAGCGGGGCAGTGGGATTAGTTTGGGGATTGATACAGGACTATGGGGAGAGAGCGGGGCAGTGGGATTAGTTTGGGGATTGATACAGGACTATGGGGAGAGAGCGGGGCAGTGGGATTAGTTTAGGGATTGATGCAGGACTATGGGGAGAGAGCGGGGCAGTGGGATTAGTTTGGGGATTGATACAGGACTATGGGGAGAGAGCGGGGCAGTGGGATTAGTTTGGGGATTGATACAGGACTATGGGGAGAGAGCGGGGCAGTGGGATTAGTTTGGGGATTGATACAGGACTATGGGGAGAGAGCGGGGCAGTGGGATTAGTTTGGGGATTGATACAGGACTATGAGGAGAGAGCGGGGCAGTGGGATTAGTTTGGGGATTGATACAGGACCAAGGGGAGAGAGCGGGGCAGTGGGATTAGTTTGGGGATTGATACAGGACTATGGGGAGAGAGTGGGGCAGTGGGATTATTTTGGGGAATGATACAGGGCTATGGGGAGAGAGCGGGGCATTGGGATTAGTTTAGGGATTGATGCAGGGCTATGGGGAGAGAGCAGGGCAGTGGGATTAGTTTAGGGATTGATGCAGGGCTATGGGGAGAGAGCAGGGCAGTGGGATTAGTTGAGGGATTGATAGACATACAGACAGAGAGAGACAGAGAGGGAGAGACACTTAGACAGGGAGAGAGAGACTGAGAGAGAGACAGAGAGGAAGAGAGAGTGAGAGACAGAAAGGGAGAGAGAGAGAGAGAGAGAGAGACAGAGAGAGTCCTAGAGAAAACAAAATACAGAGAGGGAGAGAGAGAGAGAGACAGAGAGAGTGAGTGTGACAGAGAGAGAGAGATAGGCAGAGAGTGTCAGAGAGAGGGGGAGAGAGACAGACAGACAGAGAGAGAGGGATAGAGAGAGATAGGGAGAGTGAGAGAGAGAGAGAGAGAGACAGAAATAGTGAGAGAGACAGAGAGAGAGAGCGGGGAACAGAGGGAGGGACAGAGAGAGAGAGACAGTGAGAGAGAAAGAGAGACCGAGAGAGAGAAAGAGATGAAAAGAGACAGGAGAGAGATACAGAGAGACAGAGAGAAACTCGGAGACACAGAGAGAGAGAGACAGAGAGAGAGAGAGGGATAGAGAGAGAGGGATAGAGAGAGAGACAGAGAGAGAGAGAGACAGAGAGACAGAGAGAGAGAGATAGGGAGTGAATGAGACAGAGAGAGAGAGAGACAGAGAGAGAGAGGGACGGAGAAAAAGACAGAGAGAGATAGAGCGTCAGAGAGAGAGACAGAGAGAGGGAGAGCGTGGGGGGGACAGAGAGAATAAAAGAGAGAGCAAGAGATGGAACGAAACAGAAGAGAGAGAGAGAGGGAGACAGAGAGCGAGAGTGATAGAGAGAGAGAGGGATAGGAAGAGAGACGGATGTTGAGAGAGGGGGAGAGACAGAGAAAGAGAGGGAGAAACACAGAGAGAGGGAGAGAGACAGAGAGAGAGAGAGGGAGAAACAGAGAGAGAGAGACAGATAGAGAGACAGAGATAGAGAGAGAGAGAAAGTGAGCGAGAGACAGAGAGATAGAAACAGATAGAGAGAGAGAGAGACAGAGCGAGGCTGTCAGAGAGAGAGAGACAGAGAAAGAGAAAGAGAGAGGGAGATAGAATGAGAGAGAGATGGAAAGAGACAGGAGAGAGAGAGGGAGAGAGACAGAGAGAGAAACACAGAGAGAGGGACAGAGAGAGGGAGAGAGAGAGAGTGACAGAGACAGAGAAAGAGAGAGAGACAGACAGATAGAAAGACAGAGAGAAAGAGAGAGATGGAAAGAGACAGGAGAGTGGGAGAGAGGGATAGAGAGAGATAGGAAGAGAGAGACAGAGAGGGAATGAGACAGAGAGAGAGAGGAGAGAGACAGAGCGAGAGAGAGAGACAGAGAGAGAAGGAGAAAGACAGAGCGAGAGAGAGAGAGACAGAGAGAACAAGTCAGAGAGAGAGACAGAGCGAGAGAACGAGGCAGAGAGAGAGACAGAGAGAGTGAGTGTGACTGAGAGACAGAGAGAGACAGAGAGTGTCAGAGAGAGGTAGAGTGAAACAGAAAGAGAGACAGATAGATAGAGAGAGAGAGTGAGAGAGACAGTGAGAGAGAGATAGAGAGAGAGACAGAGCGAGAGAGAGAAAGATAGAAAGAGACAGGAGAGAGACAGAGAGAGAAACTCAGAGACACAGAGAGAGAGAGAGACAGAGAGAGAGAGAGAGAGACAGATAAAGAGAGAGAGAGATAGAGACAGAGAGTTATATATATATATATAGAGAGGGAGACAGAGAGAGGGACAGAGAGAGAGAGAGATGGAAAAATGCAGGAGAGAGAGACAGAGAGAGAAAGAGAGGGATAGAGAGAGAGGGGGATAGAGAGAGAGAGGGATAGGGAGAAAGAGGGAGAGAGACAGAAAGAGAGAGAGAAACACAGGGAAAGAGAGAGAGAGAGAGAGAGACAGAGAGATAGAGATTGTAGGACAGAGAGAGAGAGAGGCACAGAGAGAGAGAGGGAGATAGGTAGAAGGACAGAGAGAGGGAAAGAGAGAGGGAGAGAGAGAGTGAGAGCGAGAGGAACAGAGAGAGGGACAGAGAGAGAGAAAGAGCGAGAAAGAGAGATACACAGTGAGAGAGAGAGACAGAGAGAGAGAGAGAGAGAGACAGAAATAGGGCGAGACAGAGAGAGGGACAGAGTGAAAGAGAGGAACAGAGAGAGTGAGTCAGACAGAGAGAGAGACAGTGAGAGATAGCGAGAGGGAGAGAGAGAGTGTGTGTGTGTGTGTCTCTCTCTCTCTCTCTGTCTCACTTTCTGTATCGATTCTGGGATTGATACAGGAGTATGGGGAGAGAGCGGGTCAGTGGGATTAGTTTGGGGATTGATACAAGACTATGGGGAGAGAGCGGGTCAGTGGGATTAGTTTGGGGATTGATACAGGACTATGGGGAGAGAGCGGGGCAGTGGGATTAGTTTGGGGATTGATACAGGACTATGGGGAGAGAGCGGGTCAGTGGGATTAGTTTGGGGATTGATACAGGACTATGGAGAGAGAGCGGGGCAGTGGGATTAGTTTGGGGATTGATACAGGGCTATGGGGAGAGAACGGGGCAGTGGGATTAGTTTGGGAATTGATACAGGACTATGGGGAGAGAGCGGGGCAGTGGGATTAGTTTGGGGATTGATACAGGACTATGGGGAGAGAGCGGGGCATTGGGATTAGTTTGGGGATTGATACAGAACTATGGGGAGAGAGCGGGGCAGTGGGATTAGTTTCGGGATTGATAGACATACAGAGAGAGACAGAGAGGGAGAGACACTTAGACAGGGAGAGAGAGACTGAGAGAGATACAGAGAGGAAGAGAGAGAGAGAGACAGATAGAGTCAGAGAGAGAGAGACAGAGAGACAGAGAGGGTCAGAGAGAGAGAGCGAGACACACACACAGAGTGAGAGACAGAAAGGGAGAGAGAGAGAGAGAGACAGAGAGAGTCAGAGAGAGAAAGAAAGACAGAGAGAGAGAGAGAGAGAGACAGAGAGAGTGAGTGTGACAGAGAGAGAGAGAGAGGCAGAGAGTGTCAGAGAGAGGGGGAGAGAGACAGACAGACAGTGAGAGAGGGATAGAGAGAGATAGGGAGAGTGAGAGAGAGAGAGAGACAGAAATAGTGAGAGAGACAGAGAGAGAGAGCGGGGAACAGAGGGAGGGACAGAGAGAGAGAGACAGTGAGAGAGAAAGAGAAACCGAGAGAGAGAAAGAGATGGAAAGAGACAGGAGAGAGATACAGAGAGACAGAGAGAAACTCAGAGACACAGAGAGAGAGAGACAGAGAGAGAGAGAGAGGGAGTGAGAGAGAGGGATAGAGAGAGGGATAGAGAGAGAGACAGAGAGAGAGAGAGACAGAGAGACAGAGAGAGAGAGATAGGGAGTGAATGAGACAGAGAGAGAGAGAGACAGACAGAGAGAAAGACAGAGCGAGATAGAGAGACAGAGAGAGAGAGAGCATGGGGGGGACAGAGAGAAAGAAAGAGAGAGCAAGAGATGGAAAGAAACAGGAGAGAGAGAGGGAGACAGAGATAGAGGGAGAGAGAAAGAGAGCGAGAGACAGAGAGATAGAAACAGATAGAGAGAGAGAGAGACAGAGCGAGGCTGTCAGAGAGAGAGAGACAGAGAGAGAGAAAGAGAGAGGGAGATAGAATGAGAGAGAGATGGAAAGAGACAGGAGAGAGAGAGGGAGAGAGACAGAGAGAGAAACACAGAGAGAGGGACAGAGAGAGGGAGAGAGAGAGAGTGACAGAGACAGAGAAAGAGAGCGAGACAGACAGATAGAGAGACAGAGAGAGATGGAAAGAGACAGGAGAGTGGGAGAGAGGGATAGAGAGAGATATGAAGAGAGAGACAGAGAGGGAATGAGACAGAGAGAGAGAGAAGGAGAGAGACAGAGCGAGAGAGAGAGACAGAGAGAGAAGGAGAAAGACAGAGCGAGAGAGAGAGACAGAGAGAACAAGTCAGAGAGAGAGACAGAGCGAGAGAACGAGGCAGAGAGAGAGACAGAGAGAGTGAGTGTGACTGAGAGACAGAGAGAGACAGAGAGTGTCAGAGAGAGGTTGAGTGAAACAGACAGAGAGAAAGGGGGATAGAGAGAGATAGGGAGAGAGGGACAGAGAGAGAGAGACGACAGAAAGAGAGACAGATAGATCGAGAGAGAGAGTGAGAGAGACAGTGAGAGAGAGAGATAGAGAGACAGACAGAGAGACAGAGCGAGAGAGAGAAAGATGGAAAGAGACAGGAGAGAGACAGAGAGAGAAACTCAGAGACACAGAGAGAGAGAGAGACAGAGAGAGAGAGAGAGAGAGCGAGAAACAGATAAAGAGAGAGAGAGAGAGAGAGACAGAGAGAGACAGAGAGAGAGAGAGAAAATGAGTGAGCGAGAGAGACAGAGAGCCAGAGAGAGAGAGCAAGAAACGGAGAAAGAGAGAGAGAGAGACAGAGAGATAGAGATTGTAGGACAGAGAGAGAGAGAGGCACAGAGAGAGAGAGGGAGATAGGGAGAAGGACAGAGAGAGGGAAAGAGAGAGGGAGAGAGAGAGAGAGAGAGCGAGAGGAACAGAGAGAGGGACAGAAAGAGAGAAAGAGCGAGAAAGAGAGATACAGAGTGAGAGAGAGAGACAGAGAGAGAGAAAGAGAGAGAGACAGAAATAGGGCGAGACAGAGAGAGGGACAGAGTGAAAGAGAGGAACAGAGAGAGTGAGAGAGACAGAGAGATAGACAGTGAGAGAGAGCGAGAGGGAGAGAGAGAGTGTGTGTGTGTGTGTCTCTCTCTCTCTGTCTGTCTCACTTTCTGTATCGATTCTGGGATTGATACAGGACTATGGGGAGAGAACGGGGCAGTGGGATTAGTTTGGGGATTGATACAGGACTATGGGGAGAGAGCGGGGCAGTGGGATTAGTTTGGGGATTGATACAGGACTATGGGGAGAGAGCGGGGCAGTGGGATTAGTTTGGGGATTGATACAGGACTATGGGGAGAGAGCGGGGCAGTGGGATTAGTTTGGGGATTGATACAGGACTATGGGGAGAGAGCGGGGCACTGGGATTAGTTTGGGGATTGGTACAGGGGTATGGGGAGAGAGCGGGACAGTGGGATTAGTTTGGGGATTGATACAGGATTATGGGGAGAGAGCGGGGCAGTGGGATTAGTTTGGGGATTGATACAGGACGATGGGGAGAGAGGGGGGCAGTGGGATTAGTTTGGAGATTGATACAGGACTATGGGGAGAGAGCGGGGCAGTGGGATTAGTTTGGGGATTGGTACAGGACTATGGGGAGAGAGCGGGGCAGTGGGATTAGTTTGGGGATTGATACAGCATTATGGGGAGAGAGCGGGGCAGTGGGATTGGTTTGGGGATTGATACAGGACTATGGGGAGAGAGCGGGGCAGTGGGATTAGTTTGGGGATTGATACAGGACTATGGGGAGAGAGCGGGGCAGTGGGATTAGTTTGGGGATTGATACAGGACTATGGGGAGAGAGCGGGGCAGTGGGATTGGTTTGGGGATTGATACAGGACTATGGGGAGAGAGCGGGGCCGTGGGATTAGTTTGGGGATTGATACAGGACTATGGGGAGAGAGCGGGGCAGTGGGATTAGTTTGGGGATTGATACAGCATTATGGGGAGAGAGCGGGGCAGTGGGATTGGTTTGGGGATTGATACAGGACTATGGGGAGGGAGCGGGGCAGTGGGATTAGTTTGGGGATTGATACAGGACTATGGGGAGAGAGCGGGGCAGTGGGATTAGTTTGGGGATTGATACAGGACTATGGGGAGAGAGCGGGGCAGTGGGATTAGTTTGGGGATTGATACAGGACTATGGGGAGAGAGCGGGGCAGTGGGATTAGTTTGGGGATTGATACAGGACTATGGGGAGAGAGTGGGGCAGTGGCATTAGTTTGGGTGAAATTGAGCACCCATTTTACATGAGATGCGTGGTGACCATTTTACACCAGGACACTTGTCTGGGTGATCTGTGAACAAACCTGGTTTGCCTGTCTGGGCTCGGGGCTTTGTGTATTGGTCCCAGTCTCTGGGTCCTTCATGTGTTTGAAGAGTTTGAAGTCAGTCACACCTTGTTGAACCATTTCATTCTTTCAGGGCATTGATGGTAAACAGCTTCAATCCTGTGTATCTGTGAGGGGGCGACACAATCGTATTTACACCTTATTCAAACCAACAAAACTTCTCCATGTCCTGCCCTGTGAAGATATCACACCGTTCCACAAAGCAGCATTGTCTGAATCAGCCTTTGATCCCATATACTGCTCAATCTGAAACACTCACAGTTTTCAGATGGAGAAACGAGATTTAGCCCACACATTCCGACCCACAATTGGAGGGTTAGCAAATCAAAAATGTCCCAGAAATGTGATTTCTTGCTGTGGGTTTAAACAGTCAGGCTGCAATATGTCAGGGTACTTTTCAATCAAGGCACATCAGAATGGGAATGAGAGACAGGGAGAGAGAAAAAGAGAGGTGGACAGGGAGAAGCAGTGAGAGAATTTGGGATAGAGAGAGCGTGTTACAGAAAAGGGAAAGAAAGAGAGAGATCGGAAATGGACAGCAGCACAGACAGAGGAAAAAGTGAAAGAGAGATAGATGGATAGAAATTGGGAGCGAGGGAGAGAGTGAGGGAGCAAGATGGAGAGAGGGAGACAGAGAGACTGACAGAGAGCGAGAGAGAGAGAGGAACAGAGATGCAGAGAGGGAGAGAGACAGGGTGACTGAAAGAGAGAGCGAGAGAGAGAGGAACAGAGATACAGAGAGGGAGAGAGACAGGGAGACTGAAAGAGAGAGCGAGAGAGAGAGGAACAGAGATACAGAGAGGGAGAGAGTCAGGGACCCGGAAACAGAGAGCGAGAGAGAGAGAGAGGAACAGACAGAGAGAGAGACTGACAGAGAGAAAGCGAGAAGGACAGAGAGAGTTGGCCATTTAATCTCCCTCCACACTGTCCCATCAAACCTCCCTGGGCAGGTACAGGGGGTTAGATACAGAGTCCCTCTCTCTCGCTCTCTCGTTCAGTCTCCCTGTCTCTCTGTCAGTCTCACTCTCTGTCGGTTCCCCTCTCACTCTCGCTCGCTACACTGTCCCATCAAACACTCCCAGAGCAGGTACAGGGGGTTAGATACAGAGTAAAGCTCCCTCTACACTGTCCCATCAAACAATCCCAGGGCAGGTACAGGGGGTTAGATACAGAGTAAAGCTCCCTCTACACTGTCCCATCAAACACTCCCAGGGCAGGTACAGGGGGTTAGATACAGAGTAAAGCTCCCTCGACACTGTCCCATCAAACACTCCCAGGGCAGGTACGCAGAGCGAGACAGTGATAGGTAGACAGAGAGAGATCCAGAGAGCAGTCAGAGAGAGAGAGAGAGACAGAGAGAGATCGAGAGACAGATATCGAGAAAGACAGAGACAGGCAGACAGACAGAGAGAGAGAGACAGAGTGACAAAATGATAGAGAGATACAGAGAGAGAGAGACAGAGAGAGAGGGAGAGATGGAACGAGATAGAGAGAGACTCAGAGAGAAGGTGAGAGAGAACACTCCCAGGGTAGGTACAGGGGGTTAGATACAGAGTAAAGCTCCCTCTACACTGTCCCATCAAACACTCCCAGGGCAGGTACAGGGGGTTAGATACAGAGTAAAGCTCCCTCTACACTGTCCCATCAAACACTCCCAGGGCAGGTACAGGGGGTTAGATACAGAGTAAAGCTCCCTCTACACTGTCCCATCAAACACTCCCAGGGCAGGTACAGGGGGTTAGATACAGAGTAAAGCTCCCTATACACTGTCCCATCAAACACTCCCAGGGCAGGTACAGGGGGTTAGATACAGAGTAAAGCTCCCTCTACACTGTCCCATCAAACACTTTCAGGGCAGGTACAGAGGGTTAGATACAGAGTAAATCTCCCTCTACACTGTCCCATCAAACACTCCCAGGGCAGGTACACGGGGTTAGATACAGAGTAAAGCTCCCTCGACACTGTCCCATCAAACACTCCCAGGGCAGGTACAGCACAGGGTTAGATACAGAGTAAAGCTCCCTCTACACTGTCCCATCAAACAATCCCAGGGCAGGTACAGGGGGTTAGATACAGAGTAAAGCTCCCTCTACACTGTCCCATCAAACACTCCCAGGGCAGGTACAGGGGGTTAGATACAGAGTAAAGCTCCCTCTGCACTGTCCCATCAAACACTCCCAGGGCAGGTACAGGGAGTTCGATACAGAGTAAAACTCCCTCTACACTGTCCCATCAAACACTCCCAGGGCAGGTACAGGGGGTTAGATACAGAGTAAAGCTCCCTCTGCACTGTCCCATCAAACACTCCCAGGGCAGGTACAGGGGGTTTGATACAGAGTAAAGCTCCCTCTACACTGTCCCATCAAACACTCCCAGGGCAGGTACAGCACAGGGTTAGATACAGAATAAAGCTCCCTCTACACTGTCCCATCAAACACTCCCAGGGCAGGTACAGGGGGTTAGATACAGAGCAAAGCTCCCTCTGCACTGTCCCATCAAACACTCCCAGGGCAGGTACAGGAGGTTCGATACAGAGTAAAGCTCCCTCTACACTGTCCCATCAAACACTCCCAGGGCAGGTACAGGGGGTTAGATACAGAGTAAAGCTCCCTCTACACTGTCCCATCAAACACTTCCAGGGCAGGTACAGCACGGGGTTAGATACAGAGTAAAGCTCCCTCTACACTGTCCCATCAAACACTCCCAGGGCAGGTACAGGGGGTTAGATACAGAGTAAAGCTCCCTCTACACTGTCCCATCAAACACTCCCAGGGCAGGTACAGGGGGTTAGATACAGAGTAAAGCTCCCTCTACACTGTCCCATCAAACACTCCCAGGGCAGGTACAGCACAGGGTTAGATACAGAGTAAAGCTCCCTCTACACTGTCCCATCAAACACTCCCCGGGCAGGTACAGGGGGTTAGATACAGAGTAAATCTCCCTCTACACTGTCCCATCAAACACTCCCAGGGCAGGTACACCTTTAAGCAGCTAACGTTAAATTAGAGAGTAGTCGGTCTCTGTAATCAATCTACCAGTGTTAACATCAAATGGTGACCATTAACAAATGTAAAATGGATGACTGAAGATCGGTGTATGCATTGTCACTGTGGTTCTGGGAGAGTTTCAGAGAGACAGAGAGAGAGAGAGGGAGAGATATACAGAGAGTGAGACAGACAGAGAGACAGAGAGACAGAGAGGGAGAGAGCGGGGCAGTGGGATTAGTTTGGAGATTGATACAGGACTATGGGGAGAGAGCGGGGCAGTGGGATTAGTTTGGGGATTGATACAGGACTATGGGGAGAGAGCGGGGCAGTGGGATTAGTTTGGAGATTGATACAGGACTATGGGGAGAGAGCGGGGCAGTGGGATTAGTTTGGGGATTGATACAGGACTATGGGGAGAGAGCGGGGCAGTGGGATTAGTTTGGAGATTGATACAGGACTATGGGGAGAGAGCGGGGCAGTGGGATTAGTTTGGGGATTGATACAGGACTATGGGGAGAGAGCGGGGCAGTGGGATTAGTTTGGGGATTGATACAGGACTATGGGGAGAGAGCAGGGCAGTGGGATTAGTTTGGGGATTGATACAGGACTATAGGGAGAGAGCGGGGCAGTGGGATTAGTTTGGGAATTGATACAGGACTATGGGGAGAGAGCGGGGCAGTGGGATTAGTTTGGGGATTGATACAGGACTATGGGGAGAGAGCAGGGCAGTGGGATTAGTTTGGGGATTGATACAGGACTATAGGGAGAGAGCGGGGCAGTGGGATTAGTTTGGGAATTGATACAGGACTATGGGGAGAGAGCGGGGCAGTGGGATTAGTTTGGGGATTGATACAGGACTATGGGGAGAGAGCGGGACAGTGGGATTAGTTTGGGGATTGATACAGGACTAGGGGGAGAGAGCGGGGCAGTGGGATTAGTTTGGAGATTGATAAAGGACTATGGGGAGAGAGCGGGGCAGTGGGATTAGTTTGGGGATTGATACAGGGCTATGGGGAGAGAGCGGGGCAGTGGGATTAGTTTGGGGATTGATATTGGACTATGGGGAGAGAGCGGGGCAGTGGGATTAGTTTGGGGATTGATACAGGACTATGGAGAGAGCGGGGCAGTGGGATTAGTTTGGAGATTGATACAGGGCTATGGGGAGAGAGCGGGGCAGTGGGATTAGTTTGGGATTGATACAGGGCTATGAGGAGACAGTGGGGCAGTGGGATTAGTTTGGGGATTGATACAGGACTATGGGGAGAGAGCGGGGC
Organism: Pristiophorus japonicus; assembly: GCF_044704955.1. Lineage (NCBI taxonomy): Eukaryota > Metazoa > Chordata > Chondrichthyes > Pristiophoridae > Pristiophorus > Pristiophorus japonicus. The sequence goes on from NW_027252802.1 coordinate 146,226, forward strand.
AGTGGGTTTAGTTTGGGGATTGATACAGGACTATGGGGAGAGTGCGGGGCAGTGGGATTAGTTTGGGGATTGATACAGGGCTATGGGGAGAGAGCGGGGCAGTGGGATTAGTTTGAGATTGATACAGGACTATGGGGAGAGAGCGGGGCAGTGGGATTAATTTGGGGATTGATACAGGACTATGGGGAGAGAGCGGGGCAGTGGGATTAGTTTGGAGATTGATACAGGACTATAGGGAGAGAGCGGGGCAGTGGGATTAGTTTGGGGATTGATACAGGACTATGGGGAGAGAGCGGGGCAGTGGGATTAATTTGGGGATTGATACAGGACTATGGGGAGAGAGCGGGGCAGTGGGATTAGTTTGGTGATTGATACAGGACTATAGGGAGAGAGCGGGGCAGTGGGATTAGTTTGGGGATTGATACAGGACTATGGGGAGAGAGCGGGGCAGTGGGATTAATTTGGGGATTGATACAGGACTATGAGGAGAGAGCGGGGCAGTGGGATTAGTTTGCGAGTGATACAGGACTATGGGGAGAGAGCGGGGCAGTGGGATTAATTTGGGGATTGATACAGGACTATGGGGAGAGAGCGGGGCAGTGGGATTAGTTTGCGATTGATACAGGACTATGGGGAGAGAGCGGGGCAGTGGGATTAGTTTGGGGATTGATACAGGACTATGGGGAGAGAGCGGGGCACTGGGATTAGTTTGGGGATTGATACAGGACTATGGGGAGAGAGCGGGGCAGTGGGATTAGTTTGGGGATTGATACAGGACTATGGGGAGAGAGCGGGGCAGTGGGATTAGTTTGGGGATTGATACAGGACTATGGGCAGAGAGCGGGACAGTGGGATTAGTTTGGGGATTGATACAGGGCTATGGGGAGAGAGCGGGGCAGTGGGATTAGTTTGGGATTGATACAGGGCTATGAGGAGAGAGCGGGACAGTGGGATTAGTTTGGGGATTGATACAGGACTATGGGGAGAGAGCGGGGCAGTGGGATTAGTTTGGAGATTGATACAGGACTATGGGGAGAGAGCGGGACAGTGGGATTAGTTTGGGGATTGATACAGGACTATGAGTAGAGTGCGGGGCAGTGGGATCAGTTTGGGGATTGATACAGGACTATGGGGAGAGAGCTGGACAGTGGGATTAGTTTGGGGATTGATACAGGGCTATGGGGAGAGAGCGGGGCAGTGGGATTAGTTTGGAGATTGATACAGGACTATGGGGAGAGAGCGGGGCAGTGGGACTAGTTTGGAGATTGATACAGGACTATGGGGAGAGAGCGGGTCAGTGGGATTAGTTTGGGGATTGATACAGGACTATGGGGAGAGAGCGGGGCAGTGGGATTAGTTTGGGGATTGATACAGGACTATGGGGAGAGAGCGGGGCAGTGGGATTAGTTTGGAGATTGATACAGGACTATGGGGAGAGAGCGGGGCAGTGGGACTAGTTTGGAGATTGATACAGGACTATGGGGAGAGAGCGGGGCAGTGGGATTAGTTTGGGGATTGATACAGGACTATGGGGAGAGAGCGGGGCAGTGGGATTAGTTTGGGGATTGATACAGGACTATGGGGAGAGAGCGGGGCAGTGGGATTAGTTTGGGGATTGATACAGGACTATGGGGAGAGAGCGGGGCAGTGGGATTAGTTTGGGGATTGAAACAGGACTATAGGGAGAGAGCGGAAGAGTGGGATTAGTTTGGGGATTGATACAGGACTATGAGGAGAGTGCGGGGCAGTGGGATCAGTTTGGGGATTGATACAGGACTATGGGGAGAGAGCTGGACAGTGGGATTAGTTTGGGGATTGATACAGGGCTATGGGGAGAGAGCGGGGCAGTGGGATTAGTTTGGAGATTGATACAGGACTATGGGGAGAGAGCGGGGCAGTGGGACTAGTTTGGAGATTGATACAGGACTATGGGGAGAGAGCGGGTCAGTGGGATTAGTTTGGGGATTGATACAGGACTATGGGGAGAGAGCGGGGCAGTGGGATTAGTTTGGGGATTGATACAGGACTATGGGGAGAGAGCGGGGCAGTGGGATTAGTTTGGAGATTGATACAGGACTATGGGGAGAGAGCGGGGCAGTGGGACTAGTTTGGAGATTGATACAGGACTATGGGGAGAGAGCGGGGCAGTGGGATTAGTTTGGGGATTGATACAGGACTATGGGGAGAGAGCGGGGCAGTGGGATTAGTTTGGGGATTGATACAGGACTATGGGGAGAGAGCGGGGCAGTGGGATTAGTTTGGGGATTGATACAGGACTATGGGGAGAGAGCGGGGCAGTGGGATTAGTTTGGGGATTGAAACAGGACTATAGGGAGAGAGCGGAAGAGTGGGATTAGTTTGGAGATTGATACAGGGCTATGGGGAGAGAGCGGGGCAGTGGGATTAGTTTGGGGATTGATACAGGACTATGGGGAGATAGCGGGGCAGTGAGATTAGTTTGGAGATTGATACAGGACTATGGGGAGAGAGCGGGGCAGTGGGATTAGTTTGGAGATTGATACAGGACCATGGGGAGAGAGCGGGGCAGTGGGATTAGTTTGGCAGATTGATACAGGACTATGGGGAGAGAGCAGGGCAGTGGGATTAGTTTGGGGATTGATACAGGACTATGGAGAGAGAGCGGGGCAGTGGGATTAGTTTGAGGATTGGAACAGGACTATGGGGAGAGAGCGGGGCAGTGGGATTAGTTTGGGGATTGATACAGGACTATGGGGAGAGAGCGGGGCAGTGGGATTAGTTTGGAGATTGATACAGGACTATAGGGAGAGAGCGGGGCAGTGGGATTAGTTTGGGGATTGATACAGGACTATGGGGAGAGAGCGGGGCAGTGGGATTAATTTGGGGATTGATACAGGACTATGGGGAGAGAGCGGGGCAGTGGGATTAATTTGGGGATTGATACAGGACTATGGGGAGAGAGCGGGGCAGTGGGATTAGTTTGCGATTGATACAGGACTATGGGGAGAGAGCGGGGCACTGGGATTAGTTTGGGGTTGATACAGGACTATGGGGAGAGAGCGGGGCACTGGGATTAGTTTGGGGATTGATACAGGACTATGGGGAGAGAGCGGGGCAGTGGGATTAGTTTGGGGATTGATACAGGACTATGGGGATAGAGCCGGGCAGTGGGATTAATTTGGGGATTGATACAGGACTATGGGCAGAGAGCGGGACAGTGGGATTAGTTTGCGGATTGATACAGGGCTATGGGGAGAGAGCGGGGCAGTGGGATTAGTTTGGGGATTGATACAGGACTATGGGGAGAGAGCGGGGCAGTGGGATTAGTTTGGGGATTGATACAGGACTATGGGGAGAGAGCGGGGCAGTGGGATTAGTTTGGGGATTGAAACAGGACTATAGGGAGAGAGCGGAACAGTGGGATTAGTTTGGAGATTGATACAGGACTATGGGGAGAGAGCGGGGCAGTGGGATTAGTTTGGGAGATTGATAAAGGACTATGGGGAGAGAGCAGGGCAGTGGGATTAGTTTGGGGATTGATACAGGACAATGGAGAGAGAGCGGGGCAGTGGGATTAGTTTGGGGATTGGAACAGGACTATGGGGAGAGAGCGGGGCAGTGGGATTAGTTTGGGGATTGATACAGGACTATGGAGAGAGAGGGGGGCAGTGGGATTAGTTTGGGGATTGATACAGGACTATGGGGAGAGAGCGGGGCAGTGGGATTAGTTTGGGGATTGATACAGGACTATGGGGAGAGAGCGGGGCAGTGGGATTCGTTTGGGGATTGATACAGGACTATGGGGAGAGAGCGGGGCAGTGGGATTAGTTTGGGGATTGATACAGGACTATGGGGAGGGAGCGGGGCAGTGGGATTCGTTTGGGGATTGATACAGGACTATGGGGAGAGCGGGGCAGTGGGATTAGTTTGGAGATTGATACAGGACGATGAGGAGAGAGCGGGGCAGTGGGATTAGTTTCGGGATTGATACAGGACTATGGGGAGAGAGCGGGGCAGTGGGATTCGTTTGGGGATTGATACAGGACTATGGGGAGAGAGCGGGGCAGTGGGATTCGTTTGGAGATTGATACAGGACTATGGGGAGAGAGCGGGGCAGTGGGATTAGTTTGGAGATTGATACAGGACGATGAGGAGAGAGCGGGGCAGTGGGATTAGTTTAGGGATTGATACAGGCTATGGGGAGAGAGCGGGGCATTGGGATTAGTTTGGGGATTGATACAGGACTATGGGGAGAGAGCGGGGCATTGGGATTAGTTTGGGGATTGATACAGGACTATGGGGAGAGACCGGGGCAGTGGGATTAGTTTGGGGATTGATACAGGACTATGGGGAGAGAGCGGGGCAGTGGGATTAGTTTGGGGATTGATACAGGACGATGAGGAGAGAGCGGGGCAGTGGGATTAGTTTGGGGATTGATACAGGACTATGGGGAGAGAGCGGGGCAGTGGGATTAGTTTGGGGATTGATACAGGACTATGGGGAGAGAGCGGGGCAGTGGGATTAGTTTGGGGATTGATACAGGACTATGGGGAGAGAGCGGGGCAGTGGGATTAGTTTGGGGATTGATACAGGACTATGGGGAGAGAGCGGGGCAGTGGGATTAGTTTGGAGATTGATACAGGACTATGGGGAGAGAGTGGGGCAGTGGGATTAGTTTGGGATTGATACAGGACTATGGGGAGAGAGCGGGGCAGTGGGATTACTTTGTGGATTGATACAGGACTATTGGGAGAGAGCGGGGCAGTGGGATTAGTTTGGAGATTGATACAGGACTATGGGGAGAGAGCGGGGCAGTGGGATTAGTTTGGGGATTGATACAGGACTATGGGGAGAGAGCGGGGCAGTGGGATTAGTTTGGGGATTGATAGAAGGCTATGGGGAGAGAGCGGGGCAGTTGGGATTAGTTTTGGGATTGATACAGGACTATGGGAGAGAGCGGGGCAGTGGGATTAGTTTGGGGATTGATACAGGACTATGGGGAGAAAATGGGGCAGTGGGATTACTTTGTGGATTGATACAGGACTATGGGGAGAGAGCGGGACAGTGGGATTAGTTTGGGGATTGATACAGGACTATGGGGAGAGAGCGGGGCAGTGGGATTAGTTTGGGGATTGATACAGGACTATGGGGAGAGAGCAGGGCAGTGGGATTAGTTTGGAGATTGATACAGGACTATGGGGAGAGAGCGGGGCATTGGGATTAGTTTGGGGATTCATACAGGACTATGGGGAGAGAGCAGGGCAGTGGGATTAGTTTGGAGATTGATACAGGGCTATGGGGAGAGAGCGGGGCAGTGGGATTAGTTTGGGGATTGATACGGGACTGTGGGGAGAGAGCGGGGCAGTGGGATTAGTTTGGAGATTGATACAGGGCTATGGGGAGAGAGCGGGGCAGTGGGATTAGTTTGGGGATTGATACAGGACTGTGGGGAGAGAGCGGGACAGTGGGATTAGTTTGTGTGAGATTGAGCAGCCATTTTACGAGATGCGTGGTGACCATTTTATACCAAGTCTCTTGTTTCAGAGTCCGAGAGACTGAGGGAGACAGGGAGAGACAGAGAGAGAGAGACAGAGAGAGAGAGACGGAGATAGAGAGGGAGAGAGAGAGAGAGACAGAGAGAGAGAGAGAGGAGAGAGAGAGAGAGATGGAGATAGAGAGGGAGAGAGAGACAGAGACAGAGCGAGAGAGAGAGAGAGAGAGAGACAGGTCATGAGACCGAGAGAGATAGAGAGAAAGACAGATAAGAGAGAAAGTGAGAAACAGAGAGAGAGAAAGACAGAGAGAGAAAGGGACAGAGAGAGACAGAGAGAGAGACAGAACGTGAGAGCGTGAGAGAAAGACAGGGATTGAGAGGCAGAGAGATAGAGAGACAGAGAGAGAGCGAGAGAGAGAGATAGTGTGAGAGAGTGCGAAAGCGAGACAGAGATTGAGAGAGAGAGGGAGGAACAGAGAGAGAGAGAGGGAGATAGAAAGAGGGAGGGATACAGTGTGAGAGAGAGAGAGAGACAGAGAGAGACGGAGAGAGATAGAGAGACGGAGAGAACAATAGAGAGAGAGCGGGAGAGAGAGAGGTAGAGAGAGAGGGAGAGAGGTACAGGACTATGGGGAGAGAGCGGGGCAGTGGGATTAGTTTAGGGATTGATAGACATACAGACAGAGAGAGACAGAGAGGGAGAGACACTTAGACAGGGAGAGAGAGACTGAGAGAGAGACAGAGAGGAAGAGAGAGAGAGAGACAGATAGAGTCAGAGAGAGAGAGACAGAGAGGGTCAGAG